>NW_018127908.1:192121-204687 GCF_001952655.1 Monopterus albus | reverse complement strand
AGAAAAAGGAACCAAAAGGATGACATAAGATGGCATGTAGGTAGGGGGGAGAAAAGAAGACAATGATTAATCATGCACATGCACTGGCCACACCACAAATAAATCAATAACCATTTCTCCCCATGCCACATCAAACAATCAAAACAGGTAAACAAACACACCAAAAAACATCTGCACCTGCACAGAGTAAGTTTTTCAGAATGTTTACACCCAGTTTCTCCTATTAAAACAAAAAATAAATGTTCTACTGTACAATGTTTGATATTTTTCAGCAGCACACTATTCTCCCTTTACTGCATTGGGTACTGCTATGACTCTGAAGTGGTCAGCACTCGGGTCAGGGTTGGCAGGAGGCAGGGAGCTGGATTTTACTGCCATGAATGGCGGTGGCAGTGCCAGGCCAGATCTGTCAGCTAGGCTGGCATCAGTATAGTAATTCATGGTCTGGGACAAGGTCAGGCGGGCAACGCTGAAAGTGCGTGTCTGTGTGTACATTTTTGTGTGTGGTGCTATTTAGGCTGAGACCAGCTGGCGGGTAGCGTTGGTGGTATGGCCGTCTGGGTAAACAGGAAATTGTTGGTCCGTCAAGATTAATCTTACCAACTCTCCCCTTTCCCTGGCACGTCACAGCCAGCTGTTGTGGGCATGGGGTGGCTGCCTCAGAGGCCAGGTGGAGGGCATGCACTTCAGTGCCAGGCACTACATTTACAATATGTGTGGGCGTATCCATCCAACCGGATGAAGAAAGTGAGGGGTGATGGCAAATGAGTTGATATAGGCTGACCTCAAACTATGTCATATAAACTTGTTCATTGAAATTGACTTTCCATTTAGCTGGCTAGTTAGCAGTATACAGTAACTCATTAACCAGCATTAAAAAAAGAACTGTAGCTGAAATTTGTCAGAAAAACATATTTTAAACAGGCAGTAGTAAACTTTTGAATCTGACTGAATTAATCAAGTTTATTGCTTTGTCTTACCTCCTCAAATGAGCAAACTGCCCTAGTAGCTGTTCTGGTAGAGGTTGAGAGGAGGCAGCAGATGGAAGAGGAGAAGATGAGGTCACATTAGAGGTTGTGACCTCTGGGCTAGCAGACTGCTTGCCTGTGGGTTCCCCAGTAGACAGGCCACACACCTTGTCCACCTGTGTGGGGAATAGAGAAAACACACACACACACACCTGTTAAACTAGGAAAACAAACAACAGCAGGGGTGGAGCTGTAGGGTGGCTTCCATAAAACCACCCACTGACCGCTGCAAGATTAAATGCATACAAAAACATAAATAAATAATTATCCAAGGGGAGCAGAGTGACACTGATGGTTTCAAACAAAAGAGTGCCGGCATTTCACCTGATTGATTGCAAAGTGGAGAGAGAAGAAGAACTATGGAAAGAGAAGTTCAGAGTAACAGAATGCACAAGAAAACAGTGGGCATGAAGTGAGGTATGTGATGAAAAAACATGGTGTCATGAGTCAGTTATTGCCAGGAGGGCTGACAGTAAATGTAAAAAAAAACTGCATTACCTCATGGAGGTAAATGCATGTGCACATGGTTGGCAATGATGGCAAGCACCTCCAGTGGGCTATTCGAACAAGCAGTGGATAAGAGAAGACAGTGGGGTCATGGCAATAAAAGGACGTGTGCTTCAAACAAAGAAGTAAAATCAATGACATCTCATTGGCCTAAAAGCTGCTGGACAGCATTATTAAATGGTCCTCAATTAGCCAGAGAGACAGAGTGTAATGGTTCTGGCACACTGGACTGAAGATCTCCTTACACTGATCAATGTACATATCACTAGAGCATCATTCTACGATGCGGGGGCTTCCACCAAGATTACGTAATGTTTATCAGCAAATGAAAATGAAGCCTTATATTAAGACCTGTTGGGAATTATTCATCTTCATTAAAGGAAGGTGGCCACCTGTTTTCATACACACAGTAAAGCACACCAAGACTGTTTCCAGAACATATGGATGATCCCTTTACTTCCTTGACTAAGAATAGTTTTTATTATTTGCCCTCCACACAATTTTAAAATTCCTTTTCCAAAATCCAACCCATCCCCTTGGATAAGTGACGCAAAGCAAATAACAATATAACAGGTAAACTTAAAACATCAAAATATATCAAAGTAACAATAACAAAGCAGCCAGTAACATAGATTTTTCAGTTATTTATATATTTTATTATTTTCTTCCCTGTTTTGAATTATGACTGAATGATGGAAATGCAATTTGAAGAACTGTAACTTTTAAGTCTTTTCCTGGTACACAATAGAGATGTTTAAAAACTAGCACACCCAGAGCCCAAAGTACAATACAATGACTTATAATAATCAAAGGTCAGGCTTCATAAAGTCAGTACCAGTCTGTTAATAATACAGAGATCAGCTCCAACACAAATACTGAAGATAGGTTCTAGATACATGGTTTCCCTCATATGTTTAAATTCACTGTTGCAGGCATCTGAGAGGCCTGAAATGATGGAATACACAAACAAATACATAAACTTCATTCATGAGGAACTGGCAAGCATGTGTCTTTAAATGGTTGGTTGAAGGGTCATGTCCACATCCTGGAAAGAATTTATGCAAGTAAGAAGCAGCTGAAATATGTGTTAACAGTCACAAAAGGTGTTTTGCCAGCCTGCTAAAAATACACTTTCCCTCTGGGATGAGGCAGGCTGCTCATCTCAAGTGCCTTATAAATGGAGGTTTTCACATAACAGCCAGCTAATCCTGAGCAGTGGCAATGTCAGTGTCACAAGAGTCCAAGAAGAGATACCTTCTAGCAGCATAAGCAACAAGCTGAACCTTTTTCTTCTTCACTGCACTGCTTGCTAGCCTTTCTTGCTTACTTTTTTTCTGCTCTTAGAACCTCTCTTGAGACAGACACTGGGCACGGGGAAAGGTTGTTTTATTGCATTAACCTTAACTCCCTCTAGAGCCATAAAACATGCTCACATGTGGTAGAGCAGCTCATAGCCACACATGCACATGCAAACATGCCCTGCATCCCCACCCCCTGTACCCACCACACATGCACTACACTGTGGCAGCGACAAAAGATAGAACATAACAACTGTTTTGTCCATGTAGCCTGTCAACGCACTAAGCCGAATGCTCTTTGCATGAGCTGTGGTGCTTCTGCAGACAGTTACTGTTTAATTCATTTGCATACCATCTGCACAACATTTATTAGCACCTACTAAATTTTAAACCTGGTAAATGGATTGTTTTATGAATCAAAGTTTGCTAGTCGGAGTTTCTGAACAAGAGCAATGGCAAACAGGGATATATTGTTTTGCTGATTAGCTTTTAACAGTGGTCAGGCCACAATTATCAACTCTGGCAGTAGTGTTTGTAGCGACAAAATAATACAGTAAATCACAGTTAGTCTCGAGGAGTAGCAAAGCTATAAATGCCATGGCTGATTCATTTTACCTTGCAAACTTAATTAAACCTGTTTATAAAGTAAATGTATAACTACTTGAAATATGTGGCCAGGATTGCAGTTGCCACTGATGTGAATCACATGCCTGTTTCTTATTTAGATAGATTACATTTCTATATAATACCTTCCTTCAAAAAAACATATTCCAGGCAACATGACATCCTGTCCAGCCATTGTTTGGGAAGTCTACAGTACCATGCTTGTGGAAGAGGGAGTGTGTGTTTGTATGAAAGTGGTGAAGCTGGCAGACTGTGCAGCAGACAGGTGTGCAAGGGCCAAGCAAAGCCAAGACCAGTCTGTAACAACAGCTACTGTTTTTTATTCGGGAAATGACAATATAATGACATCTTCATCAAGTGAAACATCAAAAAAGGAAACTCACAAGAGGAGACAGACTAACAACAAAAGAAGAGAACAGACGAGCCCTTCACTCTGCTAAATGCACCTCAACAAACACTCATAATAACACACCTGTTGCAGTACAAAGAAAATCATTAAAACTTCATTGGAAAGTAGTGATAAAATGAGTTTAAAGAGTTTAAAAGTTCAAGAAAATATGAAGTAGTCTTTTTTTTTAAGATTAACCTTGAAAACATTTATGACACATTTCAAGAGATGAAAGATGAAAATTTTAATTCAGTATATTAAAACAACTAAAAAAATATCAACGCTAAAGGTTATTTTTTTTCTCTGCAGCAGTGATTAATAGAGGATTAAGACAGGTTCTAAAACCATTGGTGTGACCTTTTCAGCAAAGCAGTCTAAAGTGTTAAATCTAGTGTCATTTCTCACCCGCCTCTATATGACACTTTGCTATTCTCACGGGCAAAAATGTAAACATCCGTGTAAAATATGAACATCAAGAGGAGGTCACTCACAGTTCTGTTTGTGCTACACCACCAAACCACAGAGAAGAGGCTAAAAAATGCATTACTTCTAAAAAGGCCAGGGTGGCATTCCAGAAAGCAAGTTCAGCAAACTCTGAACTTAACCCTGAGCTGTGAGTTGACTAACCCTGAGATGGGAAACAGTTTCCAGGTCCAGAAGAGCCGATCAGAGTCAGTATAATTACTGTAACTCCAATGTGATTCTCACAGAGTGCTGATTATTAAAATCATTATTAGAATCAATTGAGCTCCCATGCTATGATTCACCATGGCAAAGAGCAGAGCTGCCATTTTAATCCAGTGGACATACAAATAATTGTGTGACATTAATGCACATTTATCTTAAAAGAAAACACTTTTTATTCAGTGGTCCACTCATCATCATGATAAAGTGCTGAAATCCTGTTGTCCATTACATTAATCTGTTAAATATATTTATTCAGCTGTAACCTAGTGGGGACAAAATGCTGCTCGCAGCAGAAGATGAAATCAATCAGGTAAGACGCAAGTTAATTTATAGACCTCTGACTGTAACCTCAGTCTGACCCAGTAATTATATTTTGGTGATTTGCAGCTGGAAAAGCATCAAGTACATTTTTATACATCTACTATACATTTAAAAAACCATGCATAATTGTGTTTAATGAACATTTTTAAACAGTCATTGAAATGGTGCTAAAGATGTTAAGCTTAGATGCATATAAAAATTTACTTTTAAAATGTGTTTAGTCCAGTTCTTTAATGTTAATGTCTTTAAAGCAGCACTATAATCATCCTCACTCACAAATATGCACACGATCTCTAGAATGACTACAAGAATTTACCAGGTGCAACCAAGAACAACAACTTGGCGGAACTGACTGAGTCAGAGTCAGTGTTAGAAAGACAAAGTGTAGATTTCATTATTTAAATGGGAGTAGAGATTGCTGTCTTTTGCTGACGACTAACTGAGAAAAAGTCAGGGTTTGTTAAAGAAAACCTGCCAAGGAGCTGGTTTGATTCACAAAAAGTGATCAGTGACACAAATCATTCTTATGCCTGGCTAAGGGTCCTCTTGAGAAATGGACAGGTTAGATGGGATGACCACACACTGCAATCCTGAGAGTCAATCAAATGACAGGTTGATTAACGACACGGGTCAGAAAGCAGCCATAAATTAATTATTTCCCAACTTGACGCAAGAATAAAAATCCCATTTGGGCTCAGCATGAGTGCTTGGTTTTGAGCATGTACAGTATGTGTGTGTGACCACCTGTTTGTCCTTGTAAATATAATTTCTGCTATTTTCTGAAGCACTCCTAAGGACAAAGACTGTTGGAGTGAGAACACTTTAGGGAATTACAAGTCCTCTAGTCTACATACATGACATGCCCAATGAAATTTGATTTCTTCTGCTGCAGGGAGAAGACATCAGTGTTTTTATAACTATGGGGTGTAAAAACCGGCTAGAGTTTGTTTTGTACATCAAAGAGAACAGTCAGTCTATTACAAAGGTGCACATAGGATATATTTTCATGTATTTATCTCCTAATTAATGTGTGTGTTTTATGCACATATCATCCTGAAGCAAGAGAGTATAAGAGGAGTGCAGCAGGAGAGTAAGCTCCAAGCTGACCAAACCCAGGGCCATCCCTCCTCTAAGGGAGTATTGGCTTACAGATAGCAGTGGTGGTCTTGTCTTCCTAGTTTATTTATCAAGGGATTACCCCAGTAAAGCCAAGGGAACTTTCTCAGCCCCCTGTCACCCCAGGTGCATTGCACTGTGGGAAGAACAGGGCTTGTTCGGTCAGTGAAGACCCCGTCCTCCATCTGTCCATAGTGTGTGATAAATGTGCACACAGCCTAGTCATCTAATGCTACTGCCTGTTTAATTCTACTATATTTGTCAACTCTGGCAGAGTGAACAACAGCTAAATGCACTTTCTAATAGAGCCAAGTAATTCTTACCATCGGCAACAAAGGTATATAATTCTTTCCTCTACAGCTGTTGGCCTTGGCTCTCGGGTTGAGCAGAGGATACTGTAGCTGTTTTGTGTGGTGAAAAAAAAAGCAGTCACATACTGAGACTGTGTTATATTAACAGTTCCTGACCTTAGCTACAACAATATCCACTTTCTGATCAGTCATTAGGGACTGTACTCATTTATCAAGTATCATAGGAAGGAATGGTCAAAATGGGACATCATTTCAGAGAATTACAAACAACTGGTTCTTTGGAATTAATCCCTGGAATTCATTGGAGGCTTATTGCACTGTCTCAGTATGAAAGTATGAAAATGTGTGCAAAAGCGTCCACTTTCTCTCTTCCGTATGAAAAGAAGCTCAGATCTGTAAATTGTCTGTTTTCATTCATAACCCTGTCAATGCTCTTGGGAGTGCTGCTTACATCCATTATCCAAACCACACTGTCATCGCTAGATATTGGACACTCTGAAACCACGGTTTTTCTCATAACCATGACATACTCACTTACCAACAAAAATCTGGAAATAAAATTATCTTCCCATAACTGACAATTCTGAACTGTTCTCAATGATAGAAGTCAAAAGTGCCAACAGTGCTGTCCTCCTGGTTAGGTTTACATACATGATGTACTATCAACATTGTCAGATGACGCGTACCAGACAGGCTCCTGTTCAGTACCATGTTAGACATCCTTTGGAATGGGACTTTCATTCAATATGGATGTTTCTATGTGGTTATGTAGGCAAAAGTGAGCAAATGAGAGTGTAGTGTAAAGGAAAGAGAGTCAGTCACTAACTAGTGGAGGAAAAACATAAGGGAAAAACCAAAATCAGTGGCTAAATAATGCCGTGTAGAGGGAATGCCACTGGCTCACATACAATACTGGTGGTCTCTATATTCCACTTCACAGGAAGATCCTTTTTACTTTGGCATCATGGTTGTTTATATTGCATTCGCCAAAGAAAACCCACGATATCAATTTTATTTCAAATGACTCGAGCTGTTGCTGTCAAGTAGCATGAATATTGTATTTAAACACGTAACCTTTTCCATCCCTAATTACAACAGATACTGTATATGAATAGAAAGGGAAAGCAGAAGAGGGGTTTCCATTTCTCTTTTCACCGAGTGCCATTTTCATCTTGTTAAAACAAGAAAACCTTCTGTTTCAGGAGTGATATACAGCAACTGTCTCAAACATATCTACTTGTGTCCCACCAGCGTAACTTGTTGACGACCAATACTGGATACTATGTGTGACACTTTGTTATCATAATATACTGCCACTGAAAAAAGCCATAGGCTATACACTATATAGCAGAGATCCAGCAAGATAAACTTTTTCCCTTTACGTACAGTATGCATTAAGGTGACTACTTGAATTTCGCAGGGCCAACAGTAGTATTGGTGGAGGCCTTGAGGTTAAGGAAGCAGGCTTGTGACTGGACAATTGCCAGTTCAAACCCAGGACCATCTGGGAAAATCTGGGTGGGTTAGTATCTCTCCTCTCTCAGCAACACTGTTAGGCTTTGTTTTATATTTAACCACACACAGAGACAGCTGTCATTTTCAAGGTGCTGAGTTTAATCAGACCTGGTCATCCTACAACAGTAAACTTTTGTTCTTCATTAATGGGACAGATAGCGAGGTAACTAGAGTATGTAGTATTTCAACAAAATAACATGACTGGGTCTACAAAGAAAACGTAAAGTGGTTTTGCGTGGAGCAGGCAGAGATTCTATCAAATGCTGATTATCTACAATGGCAGGGTTGCATTGCAAATCACAAAGATTGCTGTGTCTACAGACTTATTTAGATAAACTACATAAGAGATACGTCTCTAATATATATAGCTGTCTCAGAATGAGATGTTTGCTGTGTAAGATTAATTTATGCTGTCTGTGTAAAGATGGTGCTCTATGACTGGGCATGGATGATGGTGAACAAAAAAAGATGACTAGCCCAAAGAAAAAAGGTGCTTGTCTGGGGTTTTTTTCAAGCCAAGATTTCATTCTTTTACACTGGGATGATGTATGGGTAGTGCTGAAAGTGATTTTAGTCTATGTGGTAATCTGGCATATGAAAATAAACAACATAACGGCCGATGCCTTTTTAAAGTTTTATTGGCAGCAGCCATGGAATGGTTCAACATTTTGAGACTTCAACAAAAGGCATTTAATGAAAAATGGACTGATCATTAAGCCCAATACAAAGTCAGTACTCAAACCTTTATATAAAGAGTAAGATATTTTAAGTTGTATCAGCATGTTATGTAATGCGTGGCACAATTGTGTACGCTCTGTAATTGTAACTAAATTCACAAAGTAATAATCTTATGAAGATGTAAAAATCAGTTTCACCAGTAATGTTGCAGTTAAAAAAAAAACATGACCAGTAGTCAATGACTGAAAGTGAGTGAGACGGTAAGTCTAGTAACAGTTAGCTGATAATGTCCAGCTGAAACTGTAAACAACTGGAGTCATGCCAGCCCTCATTCTTTTTGTGTGTGTAAAGTAACACTTCAATTCTTTTGGTCAGGAAAGATTAAAGCCGGTGCCTTTAAGGAACACTTAATAAAGAAAAGTGGATCAAAGACGTATGTTGTCATACTCTATGAGGTGTGAAAAGCTAATAAAAAAAAGAAAGCAAGCATAAATTTGCAAGTTTGGATCAATCCTAAACATTAAGTATTCTGAAGATTTATTGAGGCTTCAAGACAAAATCTAAACTAGTCAGCCTATTTTAATGTAAAAACATTCAGCATATATAACACCCCCAGAAGCACTCACAAGCTAATTGTGAGAGATTTCCCCTTGGCTTCTACTAGAATAACAAAGTATGGATTATTTACAGCATTACTCTTCTCCCCTTGTTCTCCATTTCCATCTCGTTGGGTTTCTCTCCATTCTCTGTAAATCAGTATGTCCCCATCATTCTCTTTAGTCTTCAGTCTGCAGTCTCTGTCAATAAGTCCCTCTCCTTGTGTTTTTTCTCTTATATGAATGATGTCAGGCCTAATTAAAGAGACTCGGTCCCTCATATATCACCGGGAAAGTCCTTCAGATTCCAATCAGCAAAGAGGCCACTGAGTTTCTCTCTCCACATTTAGGCTTGTTTATCCAAAACCACTCAGAGATTATTTAAAAATGAGAGGCGCTTTGGCTTTTCCTTGTAAATATGGGTGTTACTCTGGAGTTTTGCCCATTGTTGTAAATAAATTTATCAGAATTATAGACAAAATGTGGTGAGATGTTTGAGAGGATGCAACTAGTGTTATACAATAGAGATGGAGGAAAAAGGGCAGAAAAAAAGAAACACAAAGGGCAAGGGAGTTCATCTTGTCTCCATCTGCGATACAGTGAGACATACAGGGCACAAGCAAAGAAAATAAGCGTGCGGAAAGTCCACATGTCCATTTGAAGCTTTCCACTGAACCAGCTATTACCACTAAAATCCTAACACAGATGCAGTGGGCATTTGTGTTAACTTCACAGCAGCAGCTGTGTGATATTAGCATATCAGCTAGCTCATGTTTAAACCCAAGTCAAAGTTCTTTATTGTCATTGTTATAAAACAACAAAACAGCTTGGCATCTTCAGATTGTAAAACACTAATTAATAAATACTAGAAAGTGCTAAAACACATTATAGATAACAATAAAAAATAAGGCACATCAGCTGGTGGTGTAGCATAATGATTAAAAAATGTTCTCAAACACAGTGGAACCCGGGCATCATGTGAGGCCATTTGTAATAGTAAGACATACACTACAAAATGGCCAGAGAGTAAAGGGTGACAGAGAGGAGGAAGGCAAAACATGGAAGATATGAAGCAGCGCTTACAAACAGTAAAAGGCCATGCAGTTAGGGGCACTGAGGACATTTTTAAAGACCACAGCAAGAACAAGTAAAGAAAGCCCCAAGGTGGTACATTTTAGTTGGGATGACATACAGTCAGGGCTGCAACAGCTCATCGATAAAATCAGTTACAGAAACAGAGTGCCAGAGCTGAGTCAGCATTTTTGCACTTCTGGTTCCCTCACCCTGAAGCTCACTCAGTTGCAATCTATTCTAACTAACTGACCCAGCCATGATCAATAGATCAGGTCACACTAAAAGCTAAGGAATTTGTAGATAAGGTAAGTGCAAAATCCAAGTACAATTTGGAAGCTGAGGTAGTGACGCTGAAGTCCTGGGACTGTGGTGTAGTTCATTTATGGACTAACAGTAACTTTTTACATCTGGCAATTGTATTTGGGCTTAAGCAATCATAAAAGTTATGCTCACCTGTGAAGTTTATCTTGCTGAACAAAATGTTTAAATGTCATAAACTGCTGTTTGTCACAAAACTTATTTTCTTCAATAAGTTTGTGCGAAACACTGACAAGCATTATTTACTCTTCCTTCTCTGAACATTTCATCAACTTATAAGCAACACTATCTGAAAACGTTGTGATGATAATTTAGGAAATTATGATTTCACCACTCCAAGTCATGGGTCACAGAGAAAAATAATATATTAAAAACCATGGTGTTGAGGGCTGCTGCATATAATCAGACTATTAAAGCAAGGCCAACACAGAGAGAGAACAGATGAGCAGGAAAGGATGAGTAAGGGTGGCTGAGAGTATGAGGCTGCACACACCATCATTAGCTAATGGACTGCTGAGTAAGTCAGTCATTCGGCTTGATGGTTAGACCCAGTGCCAAAGGCGCACACACCTTGGCAGAATGGTGGCCAACTCCAAATGCACTAACGGTCGATCTACACTTAACCAATTTTTTCTAACAGGTTCAAATATAAGATATGGAAAAGATAATGTTTTAAAAAAAGCATCTGTGGGGCCAATCCTTTTATACAAGGTGACCTCCAGAAATGTTGCCAGCAGCTGATGGCAAGTGCACCTCAAAATATTTGAACAACTTCCTGTCCTCCTATTCTTACCTTGTTGTTATTATAATATTGTTGATTTTTTAAATAACATTATATCATGTTAGTTCTAATATCATCTTTCACATCAGCACTTTTCTGACTGGCCCTATTACATAAGGTACAACATCTAAAATGTAAACTGAATTAACAGTAAAGTGAGACAATGAAAATTACATTATGCATCATTATGTAAAAACTGTAGAAATGATCTTCAGTTTTCTTGGTTTGTAAATGTTTTATTTTAAAGGAAGCCTAGAGACTGTCCATGTTTAATTTGAGATGAAACTGAAGTCAAGTGGTTGATATGAACAAAGTCTTCTGTTACTGTACTTTTACACTGCAAAATAAATATACATACATATAGTGATATAACAAAGTTTCTGAAATATATATTGACAATATTCGTTTTTGTTGAATCCGGTAAAAGAAATACCTAATCCATAAAGATAAGATCATCACATTAATGCAAAACAGCCATAAGGAAATTGTGCTTATTGAGGTACAGCATGACCCACAAACCACAGTATTAACGATATGGCAAAATATCTGATGGTAGGTATGGTAGCTATATATCAACATATGGCCCAATCTTGTGTTAACCTAAACCATGATGATAAAGGGTTATAATAAGGGGTTGCAGAGAATGGCACTGGGGTAAAATATGAAAGTGTGATAACAACAAAGGCTAGACTGAAAAAGAAAACAGCTTTTGCAATGTAAGCCACTGCAGTCTGTTGAGGTGCCACCGGGGTGAATGGAAACCTTCCAGTAATCCCACTGGCCCTTGTTTCCATTATCTAAAGGCTCAGGCTGCTATTATCATTCCTCCATAAGACTGTAATGAGAAGCTGAGGTAAAACCAACAAGTGAATAAGGTGACCTGCATATAAACTGCTCTAACATGGACCACTGGCACTATTTTCTCATAAGCATTCTGTAAAGCTCTGAGTGAATGGCTGAATGTGTGAGTGACTGACTGAGTCAGGGTGTGAACGAGTACATGCTCCTGTGCTCATCTTTAGCAAGTGGAAGACATCAAGTTATCCTCTAGGTTATATGAGCCATATCATTTTTATGGCCATGTCAATAAACAGGCTGTGGCCTCTCAAGCACAGCTAAATCTGGATGGAGGAACTCTAATATGAACTCAACAGGGCAGTATTCAGAGGAAGAAAAAAACTCACTAAATATTGGAGCTACAGTTTGCACTAGGGCTCAATAAGAGTAGCCACTTTTGCTGGATAATTTCCAGTTTTCACCTAATTGTGTCTAGTCAACATAATCCAGCCCCAGGCTCCCTGCAGTACCCATAACCACTTCCTTT
>NW_018127908.1:186350-192096 GCF_001952655.1 Monopterus albus | reverse complement strand
ATTAGAACAGAATCCATTCATCAATAGCTGCCTTTCAGATTCACACATGCTGTGAGTACTGTCGCAAGGTGGGCCACGCATCTTCAGTATCTCCCAGCTGGGCTTCTAAGAACCTGATACCTGCACACAATGTGGTGATGTGTGTCTACAGTATGTGTGTCGTGACCCAGGTCCTAACCTATAACGTATATACAAATAGTGCAGACTACATATAGAGACTCTGAGTAGCCTGCAGCTTTCTAAGTGAGGGAGAGAACAACCACAAAATGGGTTGGGATAACATCCCAGAGTAAAACCACATTCACAATAATTCCCTTAGTAACAACTTCATATAATATTCTAACTCTGCAAAAGACAGAGCAACTTAATTGTGCTTGAGTTCACATAAATAATAAAAATCACCAGTAAACACAGCAAGATATTTGCACTTTATTTGCTTTGCAGTAAGATAGTAAGGATAGCATAATACTGAACTACTAAGAAAAGTGTCTAAAATGGGGCATTCGGGGGGGTACAGATGTGTCAGGGTGATGGTGACACAGTCATTGTGCTCTGGAGACTTAACAGTTTTACTTGACAGGCCACTGTGGATTTATATAAACATACTGTGAGGTAATCCATGCAGTACAACAGAACTGTATGTTACTTTGATTGTGCCTGTATATGTGTGTGAGAGTAAATTTTAGTGTCCTGTGGAAAGCACAGAAAATGGGAGCCACTAATGTCCGTCTTGGGGCCACCTCATCTCCCACTAACAATTCTGTGGGCCCTTCTTTCTGGGTGGCTGGGTCTAGTTTGCATGGCCTAGCTGGAACCCTTTCAGTTTAGTCTCCCCCCCCACTAGACTCCCTGCTCCGGGCTTGCCTGCCACCCCATGAATACCAAGCAGGCTTACATGCACATACATACATGCACACATGAAATACAAGCTGGCTTGCTCTCAGCATAGTTGTACTAGGTCAGTCTTTAAGCCTGGCAACCGACCCTCCTCTGTCTCCATGTGCATGTGTATGCAATATACTGTACATTAGGATGTGTGTGTTTAAGATGCAATCATTCAGGCTCTGCTGTTCTTCCACAACTTTAAAAAGGGTCATACCAGTGGTTTTGCATGTTTAAGCCTATTAATTACAAATTAACTTACATTTTATGTTACTGTCAACAGTTTTCTAGCATAATTGTTGTAAAAAGTTGTTTTTCCACCTTCCAGGCAGACATTAGTTTCAGTCCATTTTGGTGCACTATGAAAATTAGCATTCAGACAGTACTAAAACCTGCTATAGGGAGACCTGTTCTGTCACAGTGGACAGCACATCTTCAGCATTTTTGTCAAGTGGTTCAGTAGGCTGCAACACTTTTATGGAACATTATTATCTGCAGGGCATAAATGTGATAAAATGAAGTTATTCTATTCACTAGTGTGAATAAAGGAAACAATAATAATAGTATGCATTATGATCATGCTTTACAAAAGGAATGAAGTGAGCATTATACACAGTGAAAATGTGCAACAGTAAGAGATTCCACAGAAAGTCTGTTCAGTAGTTAACGCAGTCACTTGTTAACCAACAAAGCACTGAACTGTAAAACTACACCTCAACATTTGATTTATATAAATATATTATAACTATAAACGCTTGGATTTAAAAAATGTAGAGTGGTGGTCAAAAAAGCATTTCAGAGTAGTGTGTTCCAGTAAAGATATTATTTTTATCAGTAGTGAGCAGTGTGCAGAATTACAATTTGCTTCTTTTGAGAGTAGTGCTCTGCTTTAATATTTATGTTGGGACGGCTTGGTCGCTTTCCTCCTAGGAGCTGGATGGAGGGTTGATATCAGTTTTGAAGGAGGAGAAATACACTGTGTGACAACTGCACATTTCAAATGCACCAAAACAAGCAAAACCACCTGCACGTTTCTTAAAGTTAACTTTGCCAGTACACCATTTCTTGCATTGCACTGTGAAAATATAATTGACAAGCATCCATTGGCAGGTTTGCAGCTATATATTAATGAATGTAATCCACTAAAGGTTTGAGTAGTGATGTAACATTCCATTTCTAGAAACTTTGGTTCATTCTCCTCAATTCACTATACGAGGGAGTTTGGACCTGGAGGTTTAATCTCATGTCATGCTTAAGAAGTGGATAGTGCTGCTTTAGTTCAAACCCAGTTCTGTGAATAGTTCCAATGTAGACTTGTCCACGAACTGTCCCATTACAGATATTAGAGGACAACCACACCCCACATTAACTTGTATCACTGGAAGCATTATTCTTAGATTCAGTAGTCACATATTCAGTGTGGTTCATATGACTGAAAGCTACCGTCTACCTCCAGTGTGGTTCATATGACTGAAAGCTACTGTCTACCTCAGTATCTTAAGGTGGCAACAGGATGTGAATCATAAAAACTCATATATGTACCCTTTCATAGCCAGCTAACGAGATGGAGAGAGGTAATGATGAGGATACGAGAGACGCAAATTGGGAGACTAAGCAGAAATAACGGAAACAATTCTCAGAACTCATGAAAGTCAAGACCAGCCACATACTTAGTAGCAAGGGCCACTAAGCATTATCGCCCAATCTCTTTAACTTGTGCCCAGAGGAAAACATTTTTGTAAGTGCTCTTATACATCTATTTAAAAAAGAAAAGTGAACACACGCAGTGCGCTGACAACCACAACTGACTTTAGAGGACTGAATGTGTAAGATGAAGAAACAATTATAGAGATCTGAGCTCTCATTTAACAGCCACAGTGCATTGTTTTAAAATGCACAATTTAACACAACTGCCAACTCCAAATGGATTTTGTTTTATTCAGTTTAGTCTAACCTGGGAACAGAAGAGATCCAATGTAAATTCTTAAACAAAACACACACTTTTCACGGAACATTTAACTGCTGTATTTTGATTTAATAAACCGTCTGGCAGTCACTCATGAAACTGTCTTCATGTTGTCAGCCTCCAACTTACATCTGCATATGGTAATAGCATCCAAGCACAATCAATTTCTATTTTAGTCACAATTTTTTCTAATTTTCATCACAGTCGATTGGGAATTTATAATATCACCTTGCAGTCAAGACCTAAAAACAGTGGTAATTTTTAGCTGCCTTGCCATTTTTGAAAATTACTCCTCTTCTAGCCTCAGCCCAGCCTGCATTTCTTTGGAAAAGGCTGAACCATTCTGTAGTATAAACATTTTTCTCTGAATAGTTTCAGCACTGTGCAAACATTAATGCAGTGAGGAGGGTTCTTTGGTGCACTGGTGGAAAAAAATAGCTCATAACACACAAGGATCCTGCAAAATCTTTGCAATCAATAAAACAAAGACATTAAACAAAAAAGTTTGAAGGCTACTGTAGTTGCATGTGCAATTAATAATGTTAATCTGAATTTCTCCAGCATCTACTCACCGTGGCAGTGATGAGTACGCCATGAAGCTGTGCATAGAGCAACGCCTCATTAACGTACTCTCTGACCCTCAGCAGGGACAGCTCCAGGCTGTGGCGCCCAGCCATGGCATTGGTTAGTTGATCCAGTAAGCTGGTGTACCTCCTCCAAGGCTGATCCAACTCCGACATGCTGGCCAAACAGCCTCGCATTACATTTAAACAGTAGCCCATGCAGGGCTTGATCAGTGTCAAGCCTCTGCAATGAGAGCAGTACACCATCTTCACCAGTCCCTTCACACACTCTTTGCTCAGGCTGAAATGTTCAGTGGCATTCATCATGTCCAGACCCACTTCCAAGGCCAGTCCCAATTGTCGCCCAGCTCCCAATGTCCCAGCTAGCTCCTGAGCCATGATGGCTGGATGAGACCCAAAAGGGTTGACATCCTGCCTGATCATACGGAGACAGTCATCCATTTCACTGCCTACTGTCATGCTACCTTCAACGCCTGGATTGATGAGCTGTGTGTAGACAAGTGGGAAGAGGTTGTTAAAAAACCGGTGAACTGCTACCTCTACAGAAACGTTGGCTCCACGGAGGTAGAGGGAGAGTGAGGAGAAGAGCTGATTTACATGGCGTAGAGCATGGCGGGACAGGGATGAGTAGGTTACCTCCAACAGAGAACTCAGGTGGCCCTGAGAGAAGGATAGTAGATACTGGAACATGTCTGGAAGGTAAGCAGAAAAAAAAGACAGAAATAAGAAATAGAAGGCCAAATGACAAATGTCAATTTCAGTCATTTTATATGAGAGAAGAATGAAAATAAATGAAAACATGATCTACAGGCTCTCCGGGAAATGGTCAGGCATTCAAAATGTAAACACATGTCCAAACCCTGGCTCCCAGCAGGCTAGGATTGGCTTGTATGCATCAGTTAGTTGGGCTGATAAACTATTCTCAAGTTTCCCTAAAATGTTGTTGGATATCACTGTGTATTATCACCCCATTAAGTATATTTTAAGGACACTGCAAGACAAAATGGAGAGAGAGAGAGACAGAGACCTGGACAGCATCCTGATATGAGCAGTAACCACAATCAATTTGATTTTCTGTGACAAATTGCATATAATCCAGATTCTACAGGGATATTTGATATCCAACCAAGCCACAACACACACAAGAGACAGCCGAGTCCAGTCCTGATGTCATTTCCTGATGAGCATGTGAAGCTGTAAAACCATCAGTGGTCTCAGTGCAAAGGCTGATTAGTGCCAATATAGTACTGCATCTTACTATGTAGTGTACGCATATGTCTGTGTGTTAGTTTATGTGTACGTGTCCAGGACACAACTTTCCTCTTGTGTGTGATGCCAGCTTATAAACATGCCAGGACATGGAGCAGTAGCAACTGTACAGAAAATGAGACAGGAGGAGGAGGGTCCTAACACACATACCCCCTAACCACCACATACACAGGGCTGACAGTCAACCAAAGAAAATTAATCCTGTACCGTGAGCTTTAGTCAAAAAAAAGGTTTCCTTGATGTTAACACATTAAATCATTCAGTAAGAGTATCTTACACATTGTGAGTCTATTTCAGCACAGTGATTATTACCAAATAAAGTGTGTGTGACTGTGTGTCCAGCCCCTCCCTGCTCACAGACAGAAGGATAACAACAGCCATGTCACCCCCAACAGCTGCACTAATGTGACTGCTGTCTATGACACAGGGGGACTCCCCACCGCCCAGTAGAAAGCCCAACTCACTTGCAACGCACCAGAAAACACTGTAGTCATGATCAGAACAGCTCCTGCTCACATACATTTATAGTTGTAGCCTGGTGACTGACAGCACGACAGAAATAAGCACACAGACACGAGATGTTATGGTCTTTTAGAGATTATTACTGTAGACCTGACTAGAGACAAGAGCAACAAAATGGGAAACACAAAAAGAAAGGGATTTGAGGGAGCAAACAAAAACACAATGAGATTGGCCAAGGATTTGTCAACTTGATTTGTAAAGTTGTAGTTTCAGATCCATTTCAGTGTCTCCAAAGCCTGCAGAGTTGACACTACTTTGAGGTCTGCTGCTTGCCTGTCAGGCCACAAGGCTCAATAGCCACCAGATGTTTACACTACAAGATGTACCCACAGCATTCCATAATGGTATTATAAAATTATCATGTTCAGAAATACCATGGTTTATTCTTACTCTATGTGAGCTGTGGGGGAAATCAGTCTCATACTTCTCAAGAGTACCATGAATTGATGAACATCTTTCAGGAGGTTTATGACAGCATCATTAATTCCATACTAGTTCAAAAGCATATTTTTATTTGCCAAGC
>NW_018127908.1:159801-186292 GCF_001952655.1 Monopterus albus | reverse complement strand
AAAAAAATGGAAGAAAAAATAAGTGACTGAACATGTAAACAAGGAAAACCAACTACTGTACAAGTGGACTCCACCTTGTGCACATGCTCTGACATCTGGATTCATTTGACCCGTGGGTCCAAAGCACTTTCCGGTCTCTCTGTGGCTGCAACTTCAAACATGTCCATCTTTGAATATACAGAAGTAGGACAGGAGTCCACCTTTTTTCTCCCCACACTGGCTCTGACAAACAAAAACTGGATCTCATGATTTTCTCCATGAGTTTAATATCTGTTCTCTATCAAGTCCTCTCCCGTGCACACATGGATCTGGGTTCTTGTTTTGTGATAAATCAATTGCAACTGTTGTGGCTTTCTCTGCAATATCCAGTTCTGGGAAACAGGAAAACAACACACAAAAAAAAAAAAAAACAAGCCAGAGAGGGAGCACTTTTTAAATCCTGACTACCACTGCACAATGGTCAGTGTGTCTGAATCTGGATTTGACCACACTCCATACACGTGTTGTGAGTGGCTATCATTACCATGTCACAGTCCCCCATCAGTAAGCCTCTTGGCAAATGAAGTCTGACTGGTTGGACGCTATTTTGCATGAAACAAATAGCTTTAATTTGTAAGGAAGTCCTAAAGATATAAAAATTCAAACATAATTGTCAAGCTAACTCTACAGGAATAACCTAAATGAACAGGCCAGCTTTGTCGGGGGCCCGTGGGGCTAATCTGACATGTTCTGATTCATTCATTCATTTTCTACCGCTTAGTCGCTGAACGAGGTCACGGCCGGAGCCAATCCCGGCCGGCATACACCCTGGACAGGTCGCCAATCCATCGCAGAGCTAACACATAGACAAACAACCACACGCACGCACATGCACTCCTGGGCAATTTAGAGACACCAATAAGCTGCATGTCTTTGGACTGTGGGAGGAAGCCAGAGTACCCAGAGAGAACCCACGCAAGCACGGGGAGAACATGCAAACTCCACACAGAAAGGTCCCAGGTGGGGCCCGAACCCAGAACCTTCTTGCTGTGAGGCAACGGTGCCAACCACTGCGCCACCGTGCTGCCCACGACATGTTCTCTGTTTGGAATAAACAAGGTATTAAACGGATAAAAAGGCAGCAGTGGCATCGCAGAAGAGACCTTTGTTCTGCAACGGCTTAAACTGAGTTATATTTATGACTCTTGGATGGGATATTATACCACATCTTTCCACCAATGCTGTGCCAAAGCCATTCTCTGAGATCACTGGGTTTTAATCATAAGAAGCTATTTCCAATTTACATTCTGCATGGCAAATGTTTTACTGGCACAATTAAAGTTAGAGTGTCACCATAGTGAAGCTGCCACAATAACAGTCAAAATAAGCACAACGGCAGCTCTTTGATTTAAATCACAAGTGTTCCTCGCCCTTGCTATCCCATGTGCTCTGATTTCTATACCATTTCCATGTTGACTAAGATGTACAGAGGTTAAACAAACTGATTGTACTGTCTCATCATTGATAGTACTAGTAATAATAGTTCAAATACTCTTTCCTGTTGCTGTAGCAGTAGGTTATTTTTTTGATTAATTATTATCTAACAATTACTGATTTTAAAGGCCTCATGTTTAGCACATGAACATTTCTGACCTTGGTGACCACTAGTGGTAGTAACTGCACTGCAGCAAAAAGCAATGGGTACATGTGCACGGTGTTTACTATATGGCAAACCAGAGCTCAAAAGTGAAATTTAGCCTCACAAAGAAATGTGTAAATATTTTATCCAAAGGAGAAAGACAAAATGCAACATCTCTCAAAAGGTACCTGGAATTCCCCAAAATAAGGCTTACCAATATGTCCCTCACTATTAACCAAAAGGAACCATAATATATTTTGTGTGCAATGCACCAATACCTTTACTACTCCTGTAAAATCCTGGAAATGTATTTTTTTTAACCATTATATAAAGATAGCAAATGCTTTCAGATGTAGACTCAAATATGTTCTGTGACTTTTACCCTATGAAATTGTCCATCAAATTTCCATTGTGACTATACTGTATAAAAATAAATAAATAATAAATAGATGACAAGTAACCACAGAACATTTTTCATCCTCAACCACTTGTATAGCCCTGGGTTAGATGGTTTAACTGTTTCTCTGTCACAAGTGGGACTGCATCTGGTATTAAATACCAGCATGAGAGTCAGTGTTTTAAAGTATGTGCATGTGCTGTTGGCCAGGCTGGATATGCATGTGTGTATGATTTCATGTGCTTTGGGATGAGGTAATACTGTGAGGTAGGAGACACTGTTCTCATGCCGTAGAGCTGTGGACCATTCCTATATTGGCAGTCAGTCCTGACTAGACCTGACCAACCATCGTCTCAGGCAAAACATTTTAACCCTATCACAGGTTTAAGTTTCACACAGGTCACCACACAGATATGCGTCAGTGACACGAGTGCCGATTACATATCCTTGTTTTAATTAGTAGAAATACTGTACATAGGACTGTGTCCCACTCAGCACTGGTCGTCTTAGGCTACAGGGAAGAACTGTAATGTTATACAATCTCTCAGTCTCTAACCTTTCAGCAAAGAGTTTAATGGTAATAAGCTATTTATAAGTCAAATCAATCTGCTGATTCATCACACTTGCAAGGCAAAACCACACATCTGAAGTCTAAAGTGGAAGCATGACTCATCTTTCAGACGACAGGCTCAGATAGCCTGTTCACACTAATTTGACCTCCAAGATTTGGGGAGCTGCACTCCTGCCAAAACCACTGACTCCAAAAGCCTCTTAGAAGTTTCACGTATGCATCACAAATGTGTGCGCTCATATTCCACCAAACCCTGGCCCAAATCCTAATTTGCTTATCTTGTCCTACCATGGGGTTAACAGGTGGGATGATGAAGTGGTGAAGAAGGAGCTGGCAGAGGAGAAGGGGAGGGGAGTAGAGAGCTACCCATCTCTCCATCAGCATTCCAGTAATTAAAGAGGCAGCTCAGCTATATCAAAACTTTGTAACATAAACACTTCCACAGATGCCAGGGGCATTTTGGGTGCAATGGATTATAATGTGGTGGGGAGAATGAGTGGAGGTGGCAGTTGGGGGTGGGGGGGATCACTGCTTCCTGCTCTGGCCAAAGTAGGGAAACATGATCGAAGGCACGGGAATGAGCAGATGAGAGAAGGACGGGGACAGAGGAGACAGACCACAGAGGCAGTGGGTGAGGGGCTGACTGAGGGAAGAGCAGGGGGTCAGGGGTGTTCAAATGACTAATACCATAAAGGGGAGATGTGGAGGGCCAGCCTGGGGGCAGACTGCTGACAGGCTGATGGACAGCACCTCTGGTCCTAAGCATTAGAGAGGCTGCACGTATATAGTAACCCCCACTTTCTCTTTTGTTTATTGGTATATAAATCACAGTGTCTCGCTTAATATATTGTAGTGCTAAGGAGCAGTGATACATAAGAAAGCATTTGCAGCCACTGATAAAGCTGCAATCAGAAGAGAAAACACAAATAAGAATGACAGTCTTGAACAAGCAGACATACTGTGCATACACTGTGCGGATTAATATCCTCTTTACATCTAAGAGGAGGGGATTTTAACTGATTGTGACCCAGGGCCCACCACTCTGATTAAGAGGCAGCTTGAGGACCACAGTTGTGGGGTGGCTAGGCTAAATGGGCATTAGTTTAATCATTTTCTAAATGTTATATATTTGCAAAATGTGATTATTCAAAAACAATAATAAATACATTCAAGTGTGTTTAAAAAAAAAAAAAAAAAACAGTGATGCCCACAGTGAAACTGCATTACTGAATACCTGGTCAGGGACCACCTGCCATGCCTTCACAGACCACGAGGGGTCTGCGGACCACTGGTTGAAAACCCCTGTCTTACAAGGACTGGCCATATACCCGTTTTAGCACAGAGATTCTGCTGTGCAATACTGTTAAGCTCTCCAGATTGCAGAAAAGTTGAACATGCACACCCAAAAAAAGGATTCAAGTGCACAAAAGAAATAAAAGAAAAAGCATATTCCATACAACAGAGAGTCAGCCAGTGGCTTATTACTCTGAGACCGAAACACTACCAAGTGAATCTGATAGACTACAGCTTTTTTTCTTAAACCTGAAAATACTGATGGTAATTTGTGGTTTTGTGATAAACATAAAAGCCTTGTCAAGGTGCTAACCCATAATATAAAGTGGAAAGTGAAAATGGCTGGAGAAAGAGACTGGACTCCAGATGAAAAAGAAAAAGAAACACAGAGGCTAACTTAAGATTAACATGAAACAGACCCTTGAGCAAATTAAGGTGTGAAAGGAACCTGAGATGAAAGGGAGACTAATGGGAGGTTAATGAAGAATTTTCCCACTTTTCTTAGCAAGTGTGGCCTCTGCTTTCATTTTTCAGCTTTATTATGAATCAAGCATACAGAGGGTCACAAACATATTGTTTTCATTATGGGCCAAAACCAGTTTTTGATTGGGTCTGCACCCTTATGCATGTGACATTAAAGACAACATAAAAACACTTCAACCAAATACGTGGGCCTAAATTAATGTGTAAAGGACAAATCCCATCATATTACTGAAACCAAATGAAGTATTAAGAGCTTGCCAGTGAAGGATTGCTTTGTGGTTGATTTAAAAACATTCCCATGTAAACCCTCTGTTCATTTTGGCAGACAGTGCTGCAGATGTCATAATCTCTCACAGATCATACAAACAGGACACAGCCACTCCGGGTGAGAACAGTACTTAATCCGTCCACTTCTCTCATTCATTGTACCTCCTCTTCTGGAATACAACAGATGAATGACTGGATGATCAGTGGGAAAAAAAATAAAAATCTACCGTGGGGACTTCTTAATGGTGTACTAGGAGCCTCAGAGGCGGGGTGGAGGAAGGACAGTGTCCAACACAGGACGTGATGAGGAGAGCGAGTTTTTTTGAATGAGGCAGTGATGGGGTGAGCTGGTAGCGAGATGGAAAAAACTATGGCCAACACCAACCTACTTTTGGCTAAGGTAAGTTTGAGTCACAGCCCAGAGACATGCACATCACGAAGCATATGCACCGATGCATTCAAGTCACATATTAAGCACACACCCTGATGTGTGCACTGAGTGGAAGCACTTCTCCAAGCTAGTATGGTCAGTTTGCAGTGCTCAACCCTTCTTCCTCTCATGCTACAATTCAGTAATGCTGCTTTATTTCAGCATGAAATGACACTTTACAGTGTTTCTTTTCATTAACCTGAATAAAGGCAGATGTGTGAAAAGTTTGCCAAGTGGAACCTGGCAACTTGATAGAAAATTAATAAATAGCTTTTATACAAAGGTGTGCTGAGAAAATCTATATCTCATACTTTTACACGTCCCCTCACCCACACACACACACACACACACACACACACACACACACACACACACATTTTATTACTTTTGGGATCAGTCCTGAAAGGACGGGTGCAGCAAAGTCAGACATGACATAGGAATAGGTCATATCAGACCAATCAGCAGCAGCACAGTATTCCATCAGCTGGCTAGACGGATTGTATTCCAGGAAAGTCCAATTCTCTTGGACAGGGAACAAGTCCCAGGAGATGTGACTCTATGATGTGTGATTACCAAGAAATGTCCTGGACACCAAGCTTTTTGTGCTCATACTGATGAAGCTTAGTCTTAGTAAGAAACTGCATGCGTAACACCAGCAAATCATTCAGTGACAGAAGAGTTGGTGGGAAATAATGGGGTATTTATCTCCATTTCATTTAATACTGGTATGTCAAATTACATCTGTGGAGCCTGGCAACAGACTAATCTACACAGGCCTCACATCCAATGCCTAAACAAATATAACACTGGGAATCATGTATGGTTGGTGTGGAAGACTATGGCTGTTGGGGAGCAGAATAACAATGAAGAAAAATGAAAGGAGACTTTTAAGGTGAAGAAAAATAAGTGGAAGAATTTTGTGTTTATGGTTTCATTCTGTGGAGGCCTTGGCAGTCGAGCTATCTTTGAGACACGAGGGTGCCCTGTAGCACATATGCCAGTGAGCAAGCTGTTGGCATGGGGCCTATAGGCCCAGCATGCTCTTGTTAGGCAACCAATGCTGACAAAGCATAGACCACAGACAGAGAGAGACACACACAGGAAGAAAGAGGGAGAAGAGTGGAGCAGGGAATTGTGAATCTATGCCTGTGATTACAAGTAACCACTTGGTACATGTGTTGGAGAAACATTGGCTGACATTTATTATTGGTGAAAGGTTAAAGGGACTCAATGAGACTGAAGGACCACTGAACACTGATGGAGATACAAACGTCTGTGCATTCTTCCCTCTGTGATACTGTGACAATTGTACTGAATTAAAAAAAAGCCTCATTGATTTGAGTGTAAACCCTCTCCTTTTGTGCTTTTGAATCAGCATTTTTATACACACAGCCACCTAATACGCACCACATTAAAACAGCTATGCACACTTTCAGTGAAATTTTGCTTTCACCATCAGCCCTTCCTCCGTTTCATTTTTCTTTCCTCACTTGCTGTATCGGCCTCCCTTCTCCTCTGGGTTTTCACACATTTATACTGAGGTGAGAGGAGGAAAAGGAGAGGTAATTAGGGAAGCTTTAAGTGTGATTTTATAACTGCTAGAGACTTTGAGCTTCTCCCCTCTCTCTTCATTTCTTTCCTGTTTTCCCCAGGGAGCCTGAGGGAAACAGATCCTGCCCTTATGTGTCATATGTACCCAGAAGATTAGAAAAGGCATATTTCAAGCACAAACATGCTTAGAACACAGAGACACAAATTCACACTCAAATCTGCCATATATATGCTCTACTGTTAAGTCTATAAGCACATTTCCCCTCCACCCTGTATGATTAAATGAGACATGTGCGGATGGATTCCGGATATCCTCCCTAATTTAAGCATGAGCTCATTGTGCAGCGCAATGTCATGCTATGTCCAAGCATCAGCCTCAAGGGCAATAAACCCTGTTGGTCATAACATCTGCAGATTAAAAAAAATAAAATGCAGGCATGAAATGAGAGAACAAAAATGATGACGTGAGAGAAGACAGGCTAAAAAGATCACAGGCAAAATGAGTGAGAGTACTTCCAGACAAATGCAGAGATGCCGATAAAGATACAAGATCCTGTGTCTGGTGAAAGAATGAAGATAGGACAATAGCCAAGTGATTCATCATTCCTGTCACTTGCACACACAGACATGCAGACACATGTGCCCACATAAAGTGTGAAAACAAACACATAAATCATTGCTACTTAATGAATGAGACAGATGCCTATGCATAGGCTGTGCTGTGTAAGCCTCCCAAGATGATCCTGACAACCAAAAGTGAAGACAGCAAGGGATTTTCAGAAGTTTGATCTGGGGTGGCTTATAAACAACAAGGCTTTAGCCTAGATACTGTATCTTTGGTTGTGTGTCTATACCTGGGTGGGGGATGCAACAGACATGGATAAAACTCTCTAAAAAAGGCAGACAGGGAAGCTGTAAACTCCCAGGAGACTGAGAGACAATTACAGTAGGCTGACTTCAAGTACCTGTGGGAGAGGAGGAGAGACAGTCATAAAGGGAGATAAACCAACTGACCACACAGTCTGTGTTTCTTATAGTTTGTCCTTCTTTAATTCTCACTTCTGAGCCATCTTATTCTACATTCTGCCATTAACAGAAAAGGACCTCAAGTATCCCTGTGCCACAGGTTGTGGCTTTGATCACTTGCACACACTTGTGCACAAGCTGTCTCCTAGGATAGGGGGGTCTGGAGAGTTCCTGGATGATTAGTCAAGGATCATAATTATATTGCCTCAATGAGGAAAGGCACTGTCCTTGCCACAGCATCCTTTTCTGATACTTTTCTCAAATGTACTATTTATACATTCATTGAAGGGCACAAAGTTTCAAATGTAATGTAGTTTCATTGATGACAGGGAGTTACCTAGGTCAGGAGAATATGCATCTCTGAAAAGCATTTGTCAACTCCTGTGAGGACAACTTGACCCTTGAGGTGTTTGTGGTGACTTGAAAGGGTGATAAATTCCATACATGCTCATGTGTCTTTGGTAGACATATGTAAACGTAGACACAAAATGATTGAGATGCACATGTACACAATGCTCATATGCCAGTATTACAGACCCACATATTCATAACCACTTACTGACAAATATGAACATAGATGTCATGGCCTTTAGCTGTGGGCCAGGTCCCATTCATATCTGTGACACTACAGATCAGAAGTGTCAGCATTTCCTTGGCATCTGCTTCCCAGTAGTGTGACTATATACCCATATACATATTCTCATGCTCATAGTTTCCACTATCTGTGAGCGTGATTTTGAAAGGTAGGAGGTGTTACTAAGGGGGGGGTGGAGGCTGCTTCACAAAAAGATGGAACTTGCCAGTGAGATTTAAGGTCTGGTAGTCAAAGGGTAAAAGGGGAAGGCAATAGCTGGAGAATCCCAAAAGACTCTTGTTTATGTTCCAAAGCTTTTATTCTTGCAGTATACAAATTAACCCAATCCTACAGTGTCTGAAAGATTTACTGGGGAAAAAAAAAAGCTCTCAGCATTCATAAATATGGTCAGTGTTTATGGGGTTATACTCATGACATGACAACTCCCACACATCACAAAGCACAGTAGGGTCTTTAGGGCTATCAAAATAAAGGCAGGCCAATGAAAACACAAAGAGACTCACAAACATGCATGCAGACACTCCTGACACACACACCATCTTCATCTAATGGGCATGTCTTCTTGGCTAAACCTTTCACAAACTGCAGGAGTGGTTGAAACAGTAAAAGCTACAGTGTATAAAGAAGCATACAGACACATAGAACTTGTCCCTGTGAGATTTACAGTATGACTTGAATGAGAGATACAGTAGTTGGAAAGCTTTACATAAAACTGTGGTCACATCATGAAAGAATTATCAAATCAACACAACACATTAACTGCAGAAGAGCAGAGTTTTTAGCCCTGCAGACAACTGGCTCTGTGGTGAATGTATGTGTTGCAATAAGATATAGCAGAGCAAACAAGAGGGGAGAAAGAGGAGAGCTACCCAAAAAATTACCCACTATCTAGTGTGCGAGTGACTGCACCAATTCTATCAGCCAAACTCATATTATCATTACTTCAGGCAATATATGAGCCACTTGCCACTTCACATTCCACTCGAGGCACTTGCACAGTACAGAGACAGTCCTTAGAAGGCCTTGCAAATTGAAGGCTACTGACATCATCATTTTCAGCATGACCATACTTTACTCAGTCTTGTTATTCCATTGTTTATTTCCATCTCAGCCTTTCTGGATATGTGGAACACCTGATCTTAATTCTCCAGACAGGCTCAGACATGAGGTAAGAAGGGGAAGATCTTAATGATGATAAAAAAGACAAATACCAGGAACATGGTTACTTCTATTCATGTAACTTTCTTGTAAAACAGCTGTAAGAGGTGCTTATCTCCAGCGCTCTGTGAACATCTGCACAGTTTGAAAGGAGTGGAATTTCATTGCAATTCTGTTTTAGTATGAGGAACACTGTGGGACACTAATATATCCTGTCCACATGACAGTAAGTTAAAAACAACAGTGATGATGAAAATGGGCCTTGTAGCCATGATAAGAGTTCATTTAGATATCAGTCCAGTGGAAAGATGGACAAATGCCCATCTGACCACCACAGTGCAGCCACAGAGTAGCTGACATTTGGATAGAGTTACATTACCTGATTTTGTGTTATTCTGATGCATAAATAATGCCATTCATGCTGAACACTTACCAAGTTTTTGTTTGTGATTTCATTCTCTGTTGTCTGATCTATGATCAACATTCATTGCTCAGAGTAGTTTCTTTCAACTGAATAAGATTTTATATGCATATCCTTCTTTCTCATTCAACTAACATGCCAAACTAGCATTTTTATGTTGAGATATCAGCATTGAAAGTGAGAAATATCATTTTAGAATCCTGCATTGGAAACCCAAACTTCCTGCTCTGTTCTTAGATTTTCTATTGTTCCTTTTCCCTCCCCCTACACATGGTTTCTAAGATTGAATGTATTATGAGCCAGATACCAGATTACAAGATGCCATCCATTCTACCCACTGAAAGCTGCTTGCCTGGCACGTACACACACACACACAAAATAAATAAATAAATAAATTGTTCTTTATGCTTTGCCTCTGCAATGCACATTAGTGCTAGGGCTGTGTATTGGCAAGAATCTGGTGATACAATACATATCATGATAGAGGGATTAGGATTCAATATATTGTGATGCTGTAAGCAAGGCAATATATTGCAATGTTTTTTAAATGCTATTTTAGGAAAAACTGTCATAATATAAGCAACAATACAGTATCGCAAAATGCTATATTGCAATACTCAAGTGTATTTATAGTTTCTTACACTCCTAATTAATGCATCCACTTGTAATATAATTGTAAACAAATTTAAATGCTAATAATTTTCCTAGATTATCCATTTATCTTGCAGTTTTAATTGAAATTCCAAATTTGTGGTTAATCATATATGAGACCAATAGCCTAAGTGATAAGACTGATTTATGAAAATAATCTGAATACATCCTGTTGTCACCTACAGTTTATTGCTTTCCATATGTCAGGCTTAGAGTCATGTTCTTGCATCTGTCACAAGATAAAACTTGGCTGTTGTAGTGGCTGGACAGTCAATTGTCTTATAAAATCTAAGTGCATAGTACTGAAGTTCCTGTACTATTAAAAATCATCCAACACATGTCTCCAACCCTGTGGGATTGTGCTTGTGGCTTTAGCAAGGAAAAACATAGTATGTTTTGGAAATTCCTAAATTAAAATTGCACTGCAATTACTAGAGGAAGAGTGAGGACAAGCTTGGACAACTAGTGCACTGCATGATTCAGCTGGGCATAGCAAAAAGCTCTTTGGCAGGCAAGACCACACTGAAACAGGCCTTTTGTCTACTACATAGCTTTGTTTTTCCAGAATTCAGACATCTGAACTGACCAGGCTACCAAGGCACTGTAATCAAAAATATAATCAAAAATAAACAAACAAAAAGAATTACACTGCACAGATTGTTATCACCCTCCAAAAATACAGTAAATTCTTCAAGGGTTCTGGTAATTGTTTTGCTGTCATGAAAGCAAGATCAGTTAGTGACAAAGCAGACCATATGGCAGACCATATAGTTTTATAAGACAAACACTTGAGGTGGGGGAAAAAAAGGCCTCTGTAACCTCTCTTCCCGTCTGTCCTTAGTGATCCTTCACCACAGTTTTGTTGCTGCCAAACCCACCGAAGAAGGCAGGGGTGTGTGTGGTGGGAAGGGGGCTAAGCCATGCCATGAGTTTTACACTTGACTACACCCAGCTACAATGAACCCAGGGAACTTGTTTTTTGCAAGCAAGAAAACAAACTGTAGTTGTATTTTGATGTAAACAAGGGTCAAGGGTTCAATTCCAGGACAACAAAAAGCTGGGTCAAGGTTTCAAATTAAATATGCTCTGGTAGGTAGAGCATGTACCTGAGAGCAAAATGACAGTTCATCAACCTCTGAATCCCAACACCTATTTCAGTTCAACAACAATCCAGTGTCTCAGGCCAATCCCATCCAACCCCAGCTCAGCCCCTTTGTCCCAACACTTACCCTGGAAGGCATCCGAGTGCCTGGAGATGAGGTGCTCAAGCTCAAAGCTGTAGGTGCGAATGTTCTGGAGGGTTTCTCGTTTTACAGCAAGCTGGTAGCTCTCTTCCATCTTTCGGGTGCAACAGGATGGGCCCTCATGCTTACAAACCAGCAGATCAACATCTGGGAAAGTCAAGCAAAAATGGACATATCTTTTCTTTTTAATTTTTTGGTCAGTAGTAACACACATAAGATATCAGTTATTGAATAAAAGTGCACAAGAACTGAGGGATCTCAGAACTTATTATTGCAAACTGTGCAAAGAATACAAACATCCTGCTCTTTCCTATGATATTTCAGCCACTCCTTACAACTTCAAAGGGAGTTTTGAAGGTTAAGACTTGGTTTTAGGGTTAAGGTTAAGGCACCATGGGAGGTGATAAAGTAGACCAGGAATTCATCTATGTTGCTGCAATAAATACTGTTGATGCTAAGTATTTAAATATCTTTGGCTCATTCAATTCAAAACAAGTCATCAAGATATGTACATTGTATATTCCATAAAAACACAAAAATAAATGTATGCTTTTGCATTTCGCAGGGCAAACATGCAAAACTTACTGTCAGACATACTGTACACATACACAAGTGTACAACTGTACAGTAACTTGTGTGAAATCGCTTATTGAACTAGACTGCTATTAGTCATAATGCTGTAGTTCATAACAAACACACAATCTAACTGTGAATACACCAATTCAAAGAACAGCTCAGTCAGGCACAGTTACATCAGCTGAGACAGAGTCCACCCTACCCTGCCAGCGCCACCTGCTTCTCATCATTGCTACATATATAAACACTGTCATGACATCACAGACTGGTAACATTTGGCATAGGCTACTAAAACTGTCCTTTCCCACATGTTTCATTGTTCAGATTCACACACACAGGTCCATTTCCATAATGCAGAAGACTGACATGATAACTCTTTTTACAGGGGGAAGGGTTGGATGGGGGTGGCTGAAGGCAGGTGTTGTAACCAGAGCCTAAAGCATGGCCTTAGGACTGACCGCAAGACCACTGCCTCACTGTCCAAATCCCTCCATGAAACACAATAGGGTTGCATTCTCAATCCCTCCTTCTCCCTCTCTCCCATTTGCCTGGCATATCCCAGTGAGGCCTGGGTGTCTCTTAATTACCCAGTGAGGCTCCATTTGTTCCCATCCCAGAGCCAGACGAGTGAAGTCATAACTGGTTGTCCTGCCCCGTTCAGTTCATTAGCTCCATCTCTGCAGCACTCTACTCTCTACTTTCTGATGACCACAATCATTGTGAATCACACTCTGTTTAAACATGAAGGCCATGATTATTTGTAGATAAAGTTTTTGACCTTAACCATTTAACTGAACACTTGAATGGATCAATGGTCATTTATCAATGCAGGACATGTAAATTCATGAATAACTCCATAAATATTATGGGACATATACTGTAATGACACCAACCTTTTAAAATGATCTCTTTTAATAAGACCATACAGACTACACCCACCTTAACAACAGAAGCAAAAACCATTAAAATCTGATCCACTGAGTTGAATTTAATTTGGAAAGTCTTAAAAGAGCCATAGAATCTTATTTTATCCCATTCATGTGTGTGGGGAGTCAACAGCAAGTCAGCTGACTTGGCTCAGCTTGACCAGAGAAGGAAGCTAGTGGGCATGATCAGTGGGCCCAAAAACATCTGGATAATATTTTAGGTCAGATTACAAAAGCATGGTGATTTTTTTCTGAATATGTGACACTGAGCAACTTATAATGAACGGGTGCCATCTTGTGATCCAGTATCCAGTTCTCCTTAATGCACGGCCAGCACCCAGGGGGGACCTAATCATTGTGGTTATTTTAAACAAGCTGATTCATGAAACAAATTACTTATAACACACAACTTAGTGGTTTAAACATAGTCCCTATTTCCTAAGCAAAAGTGAATCTCAGGAGGATTAGGTCTTAATACAGAACTCTTAACTATACATTTTAGTGTCCTTTACTGTATTATAACTCTTTGTAGTAAAGCAAGGTACTCTAATCCAGCTCCTGGAAAACATTCTTAGGCCACATGGCAAATGGTGCACCTCTTGTCAAATAGTCATAGATTTTTAAAAGCATGATATATTGTTTATATATAAATATATATACTGTTTATATACTGTTTATATTCTGTTTTAGGGTTGTCATTTCACCACATTTGGTGTCATCATCACTCCCCTGTTCACTTCATGGCTGGCTCATTCTCCCCTTTGTGTTTATGTGTTATGAAAGCAATATCCAGGGACTCACAGTGGAATCCAGACTGGCCTTTCTGTCCCTTGCGAGAGGCTGCATGGAGTAAATGATACTCAAAAAGACTTTGGCTGCTGAAGCCACCACGGCAGTCAGGACAGGCTGACTATGTCACAAATATAGCACACTACTTTCTGCAGTCATTAAAAGCCATATCACAGCTTGTATGTATAACAGCAAACAAAATGCCATATTAAAGCCATTGACTTATTAGTCACAATCCCATGAGCAACACCTCAGTGCCCTTCATTGTACAAGTCAAAACTTTTGAATGGAGAAACTCCGCCACCACAAATCTCCTCAAAATGGTATGGAATTTTTGTTTTGATGTAGCATGTTTGATGACTAGGAGGGCTGCAGTTTCCTAATTCTGCTGTTTTTATCCTTTTCTGAGAACAAGAATAACTTTGTTAGAAAGCAGGCAATTAATGCAGTTACCCCTCTGCTGCCTCAGGAAGCCAGTTCCCTTTGAAGCTCCCATATCCAGAGAACATACGGGATATTTACTCTGTACAAATTTGCTGTGCTTTGGATGGGCCATGCTAAAGGAAAACACATCTCAAAGGATTTTTGCTGCATACCTGCTATTTGGACAACCATCAAACTCAATTGGAACATTTAGCTTTCCCAGAGACCAAGCTGGAACTGCCTACACTGATTGGCATGAAGTCCAAAACCACACAAGAGTGGCATGAAGTCCAAAACCACACAAGAGGGCAGAAGCTGGACAGAAAGAGCTTAAAGAGAGAAGTGGAAGGTTTGTGGGTGCATAGAGCCACACCTGATGAAGATGCAGTACATAAGTGGGGTGTTCAGCCACAGACTGGCGGAGCAATTATGTTACAATTTAAGATTACCTTGCTGAGGCTTTTGACACTATGATTAAAAATGTGGTGACAACAACAAAGTGTGTTTCCACTCCCCTACTTTAATATAAGGCAAGTAGGGTCATATGTTAAAGACACTGTTTTACTCTAAGACAGCTGTTAATACAGAGTAAATCAAAAAATAACAGTGGAGTAATATGATAAAAAAGTGTTCTCTGAAGTAAGTGCACACACAGCTCTGCTCAATCAGATGGTTTTAACTGAGCTGTAAAACAGACTGATCTGAGGGCATTCCCAAGACACTACTGCTAGCTATCTGTATTCCAAATGATCTATCCAAAGGGCTATATCAGCACCCCGTGGTAATCTCAATATGGAGCATTTGGCTGTGTACCACAGTACTAACATGGTCATAACTTTTCAAAATAACCACAGGATAAGCAGCTTCATGTCACTAATTATCTAACATCCTTTGATGCTGATTCTGGCATGAAGTAAAAGTTGCTCTTTAGAAATTATGGCCCAAGGAACAAACAAAAGTAGTAACAGCTATAGTAGGAATGAATTCAGGCAGGACCTTTACTTTTAAAAATATTTTAACATTGAACTATATTGTAGCATAATACAAGTACTTCTTCCACCATCCCTTAGAAAACTAAGAATACAGTGCCCTTGATATTCATAAGACACTATCAGGCACTTATTATGCTTTCCAGAACTCATAACAAAGAAACACTGCATAAAATTTCGGCACCATAAAAAGTGCATTTTTTTATATAAGATCATATCAAACTTGCCAGCTCTTAAGATCCCTAATGCCACACTCAGTGAGGAATCAGTCCATCAAATATGAATGAAACGCAGTACTACCTGAACAAACATCATAAAAACGGCTGAATTTCTGCCACTTCAAATTTCAAGACTTGCTTTTATTGGCATTTGATCTGAAGCAGAGTAGCATACAAGTGTACACAGGCACGAATACATTAAGTCTCCCACCCGTAACAGCCCCATGCACTGGTCAGTGCTTTGAAGACAAGATTGAGCCTGACTCAAAACAACCTCCAGTGCAAATAAAAATCAAAATAAGATACAGTAGAAGACCAGAATGTACTGGTGAGGTTATGTTTGATTAGCTGTGAAGGGAAGGAATGGCAGTGAAGTGGAGGAGTGTAAAAGCACAGAACTTTAGTTCACCATACCTTTTTAATAAACAAATATCTATATCAATTAATAGCCCAGACCAAGGAGCCACAGTTTGGATCTGGATCATATCAGCCCCATTTCCCTGTTGATAAGCAGCTGGGTGGCATGTAGCTACAAAATGCTATGATTCTAAATACATAAAAGGAGTGTCTCTGAAATAAAATATGGCACTGTGGTGGTGGTGGTGGGAGTGAGGGGGCAATTTCATTAAAAGGAAAGCCTATTGCATCTCCATCACGCCATACTGTCAGGTAAAACGTTCTTCAACAGCTGCAGTTGCAAACTGAGATACTGTATGTAGCCTCTGCCAGTGGACTGCAGACTGTAAAGGCTCATCACGCAAACCTTGCCAGATTGACATTCGGAAAGCCAAGGTCCTTCCACGGTTTTTAAAAGTTAATCCAATGAAAACTGGCATCTTCTGTTGCTAGTAGTGACGCATTGCTAAACAAACAATATCAAGTGGTTTGGATGCACCTGCTTCCTCAGCTATCTATTGCTCTTCTCCATGTTACAGCATGCAGACTCAGACTGGGTCATACTTAAGCTGCCGCCAACATGTATGTGACACTATTGCAGCAATGATTGTCTATGCTCATGTAGATGCAGTCAGTCATGCACTGAACATCTACTGGCATTTGAATATGTGTGGAATAAAATGCACTTAGTAAATCTTAGTCACCCAAGGCTATAGGAGTTAGGGAAAAGATTTACAGTTAACTAAAAGACTGCAGTAAGAATACAATGACAATACCAACTGAATGGCCTGATTTGTTGTGTCCAAATGGGAGTGTTGAAATGGCCCCATATAAAAGAAATATGGCATTAACCAGTTAAAAGTTATGAGAAGTATCACTACACTGAATAACTTTCAAGCAAACCTAACATAGCTGCAACAAAGCCTAAACCCACTCAAATTCTATTTTGTCTCCAAAACAGATTTGGAACCAGTGTTTAGCCTCATAAAATAAATTTTCCTCAATGTGCACAATGCACATACCACAAAACCTCCAAGGCATTTGAGGTTGCTTTCAAGGATCACTCTGACAAAAGACAGGAACAATTTGTGAACCATGTCAGCAGAGCTGCCAGGAGAGCCTACAGACCTGTTGGAAAAGTCTGAACAATGTAACAATCCATATACAGTAGGAGCCTCTATATTCACAGAGATTAAACCATGTGAGACCTCTGCATCACACTAGACTGGTTTCAGTTTTAAAAATCCCTGTCTCAGCAGCTTGTGAATGTGCTGCACAGCTTCTCTGCCAAAAGAAATATGCAAATAATTGTTTAATCTCTCCAAACAGCCTGCATATGATAAGCAGCTGGGTGGCATGTAGCTGCAACTCGTGGAGAAAACTCAAGAAGCACCAATGATAGAATAGATGGACCACTATGTTGTCTAACTTAAATGTTTGATACAGGACCTATACAGATACATCATTTAGAAGAAAAAAAATAGGACTGTACAATGAAACACAAATATGTTGTGTGAAATATTACATAAAAGCACTGGCAAACATTAAGACAAGCATCTCTTGCTTTAGGATCATTTCAAATATGGCATCATGCTATACTGTTTAGTTAGTGGTGGAAAGTCACTAAGTGCATTTACTGAAGTACTGATGTACAACTGTGAGTAATAAGTACTTTGAGTATTTTGTGCTACTTCATACTTTGACTTCCCTACATTTTAGCAGCAAATATTGTACATTTCAATCCACTACTAGTTTTTCAAAACCACATTAATGCAAAAATTACAGTATAATCACGAGACTTTATTACAGTCATGGTGGAGAATGCACCTCCTATCCAACAAAAATATACAACTACCCCCCCCACACCACCACCACCACCACCTGCAACACTGAAGTCATATTACACAATAACACATCACTAAATTTAATCCAATAACAAGATATACATTAATGTTAAATGTGCCATTCTGCACAGTGAATACATTTAGTACTTTATGTATGTTTTGGTGCCAATGTTACTTGAGTAACATTCTGAATGCAGGAGTTTTACTTTATTAGTTTCACACTGTGGTACTTTTACTTAAGTAGGAGGTCTGAGTACTTCTTCCACCACATATTCAACAGGACAAAAAGTAGTTAATGGCTAAAAGCCTTTAAAAGTCTCTTTAACTAATATGATGAAACAAAAGTAAGGACAGAAGCACTTTCTCAGGCTTTCGGTTTCTTGCTGCTGTCACCTGAATAGCATGCGCTTTAGTCAAAGTGCTACTCAGCCAAATAAAATAAAATCAAAAGCCTCACCTGTGCCAGGTGTCTCCGGTACGCGGTGCAGCGGACCGACCTGCCGCAGCTGGAAAGCGGTCCTCACTTCATGACAGCTGTACGCGTCCACGATTATCACATTTACCGCAATTGTGACCGCAGACAGCATCCAAAAGGCTCCGCAAGAGTTCACGCGTGTGCATATTCCCCGGGACATTGCCGCATCTCAAACCAGGTATCCTTGTGAAGAGCCTACTGTAGCCTAACTGCAAAGTGTGTGACAGTGCTGGAAATAAACGCTGCTGAAGAACAGTGAAGCAACGATGAGTTTAAACATCTGACAAACGTTTCCGTCTGATTTTCACATTATTGGTTGGGATGAGCGTGCGCGCCTCACATCAGAGGTCTGGAGCCTTCTCTCTGACAGAGGAACAGCGGTGTGGGATACGCCAGCCTGTCCCGCGCTCAACACTTTGCAGTAGTCGGCTGTCTGCATGCCCGTTTCCAAAGCCTTGCGCACACTCCCCGCCCTGTCTGTTTACTTCAGCTAAATGCCTCAACTAACGCTCCCTACAATGCGTTATCATTATAACTTAACAATCCCATGCGGTTTTATTAAACCAGTAGCCAAGTTCGGCTGTGGCTTTCTGTGTTCCTCAGAAAATCATTTAACGCTTAAGTTATATTTGTAGCAACAACTGAATACTATAAAACACTGCTATACACAAGGTTAACAAATACGGCTTCAATTCGGTGGCTGCAATCCTGATCTAACCTATAAATTCAAATCATATTTCATGAAATCAAAACATCACCTATAGTCTAAAAGCTGTCATATAGGCTAATAGACTACTGTATATAGAATAGAATCCCAACTTTAAACTCAAGTACACAGTCAGTGCTAGTAAAAGGAGAATATTAAAAATACTGAGGGCACAAAATGTTATCAGGTTCTTCGGGAATACGAGAGGATTTAATGGCAATATGTCAGTCTGCTCAGACAGTTAGTAGGGTTTAGGTTAAACAGCGCAGGCCATGTTATTTAGCTGCAATTGAGTCTGTCTACATTAGAGAGAATCTCCAGGTTAATGTTGCCAGAGGATGCAAAATGTTATTCGATTTACGTTGCTGCCACCTTCTGGCGAAAATATGTAGCAGCCTTTAAAAGCAAATGCCAGTTTTTCCCAGACTGGTCTTCCTGTGACCAGTAATATGAGCCTTGACAAGATTTATACCATGTCTGCTTATAATGGTATCAAGTATGAGATGGAGGGTCAAACGTAATTTAATGATTAAGCTCCCATCATCCAGTCATGATTATGCTGTTTTCTATACAGTTTCCATCCTTAGCACTGCAGAAGCCCTTCTGGCAGCAATTACAGCTTCCAGTCTTCTTGGGCATTCATTTTCATTTTAACTTTGATGGAGAAATCTACTGGGAAAATGACTAAAATTATGGGAGTGAGAGCCCTGTGTTCTTAACAGGATGATACTCACATTAAGCCCTTGGCACATCCTGACCTGAAATATGCGTTGAGAAAAAGAAAAGTGCATGCTAGCTGTAATTCTCACAGATTTATTAAAAAGCACAGGCTAACGCTCAGGTAGGCATAGTGAAAATTGCACCCAAAGCCTGGAAATATCAAGAGTGTTGAGCAATTGCGTTAAGCTCAGATCTGGGGCTTAAGACAGTCAATCACTAAATCTAACCTTTTCTTCTCTGTGCCCACACTGTAAACAACAAAATATCAGTCAATTTATTGACTATCTGCTATCAGCTGCTCAAAGAACTTTTGTTTTTTGTCTGATCATCGTTTATCGCACTCAGCCGGAGAAGTTGGATTGTATTTAGGTTTTAATCACAGTGTTTAAAACCATGTGATGTAATTAGTGTAGTGATCAATGGAAAATACTGATTTGTGGCCACATACAGTTTGTTTGTTATTTGTAATCCAGATTACAAGTTTTAAAATCCTGCTACCTCAGTAACTGTTTTTTACATCCACACAGTACAGGAACCGTTAACACAGCTTGATTGTACATGTGATTTTAGTTGACTTCATTAATCACAATTAAGTCTTTGCTTTCATTTCAGTATTATGAGATGTCCTATGGGCTGAACATAGAGATGCACAAACAGGTAGGTACCATCATGGTTCTCACATTTTTCAGCTCAGTGGTTTTCTGCAGCGTCAGGGGATCTCAGACCCAGGAGGAGCCACTCGTAGGCTGTGAACTGAAATGAGCATCAGTAATACGCTGTAAACACATGGATCTACTGCACGCAGACAAGGCAGTTCAAAGTTTATTACCAGGAAATACGTCATGACCTGACGACCTGTACTGTTTACATTCTCAGTGTGAACATACATAATTGCACAATGACTGCTGCACATGCTGCTCCCATGCAGCATACATTCTCTATTCTTATATATTTTTATTATATCTCTGCATTTGCTGTTTGCTGCTTAAAGTGTCTTAGATTTTGTGTTACTTATTTATCTACTTTATATTTCATTTGTATTTTGTGGCATTCATGTGGACGGCAAAGTAAGAATTTCATTGTAGAGGGAAATACATTTCCTAACTGTGCATATGACAAATAAACACTCTGACCACATCCTCAGTTGTTGTCATTAAAGTTTTTGACCTTAGCCATTGTAACCTAAATAAAAATCAATTTTCCCCAGGCACTAAAGATTCATGCCACTGGAGCTAAAACAGTAACAAATTGGTCCTTTAAACTTTGGAAGCAAAAAAAAAATGGCAGAACTTATATTGGTGTAAACTTCATTCTGACCCATAGTAGCGCCCACTTACCTGGAGCAAAGGTGGGAGTTGTTTGCTTACATAGTAATTGTAGTTAATTTTGCTAGCTAGCCACATTTCCATCCTTTGACAGAGTTTGTTTAACAACAGATGTCTTCAAAATAAAGTATCTGATTTGGAAAATACCCAAAATGGGCAAAATACTTAGAGAATCCACCACCAGTTGCGCCTGTACTGGTCACTGTTTATAGCTGATATTACCATACTTCAAACAGGACACCACCTGTTAGCCTACAGCAGAAATAGGCATTCACGTTGTATTTCCTCTCTCCACCTCCATCTAACATGGTATCTTCCAGCTTCTGATTGGCTGAACACACCTGATCCAGGTAATCAGCAGTGGATGGGGCCAGTTGGAAAACAAGCAGGGCAGCGGATTGCCCGCCCCTGGCCTACGGCTAAAGGTGTTGCTGCAGTGACCTGCCCTAATAAACATCTAAAATGAAGAAAAGTAAGCTGGGGGCACATATTTTTCTTTTACAAAAAACTAATATCCGGTTACTTTAATAAGTTAGCTAACTAACTAGAGCTTCAGAGAAGACATTTTAACTTGTCATAACAGGAAAAAAGTGGAATTAATTACTAATTTACCAATGGCCCCGTTTCTTTAATTGCCTGTCCCACTGAGCCAGCACCCACAATACCAGGCCCTCTCAGCACCATTAATGATATAAATACATCATTTCTTGCCGATATGTCAAAATTAATGCAAAGTTGTAGAAGTAGGCCTATAAAATATTTATATCAAAGAAATCAGTTTCTCATGTAGACTATGTCCAGTAATTGCAGTGCCTGTGTCTGACTGCACAAAGTAATTACGGTAGCCTATTAGTTTCTGGAGACACTCACAGCTTTGTGTGACCTTTTCAGAGCCAGTGGGTCTACAATAATAAAACAAGGTCATCAGATTATTTAGCTTGTAGAAATTTTTTGCAACAGTATAAGGACAGTCAATGTAGAGAAAAAGGTAGGAAATTGGTATATTATTCAATTGGGAATTTGACAGATTCTAATTGTACTTTGTTATATTTTTTAAGATTAAATGGAGGTACTGTATTTTAGAAGAAGAACATTTACTATAGTAACCCTTTGATTTAACCCTTTGTTGTGCAAGATGGGGGAAAAGTGACCAGAGTAAATGATTTTGTTTAATATATTTGCATGTTATCACTCAATATTTAACAAATTCCTCAACCAGGTTGTTTTTTTAACATGACAAACATTTATATTTGTTGCTTTTTGAATGAAAACATTTTTGTATCAGTACCCTGTTAATGCACAAGATGAGTCAAAAAACATAGTTTCTGGGTCACAGTTTCACTTGTGGAGGAGACTGCCTTTTGTACTTTTTGCCCCAGAATATCAAGGTTAATTTGGCAGATAGTCAAAGATCTTTATTCCTCAGCAACGTTTCTGGGTTTCAGGCTGCAGAGGACACTCTTCATGGTGATGGTTCTTGTCAGGCTCACTTTGCTACTAAGGAAATCAATTGAAAAAGTCAAGACTTTTTTCATTTATGTATTTAGCTATTTGTTTTTGAAAAATGGTTTGTGTGTCTCCCAAAACTGATGCCTTACTGGTGAACTTGGTCACCAGATGGCGCCAATCACCCTGGTTTTGGGAGTACTCATTCATGCCATTGGTGTTCATTTATGCAGGTTAAAGGTTTTCTGCATGAAGTACCATTAACTTAGCTCAAAAACAGGTCAATAGAAGATGAAAAGGATAACATTTTTAAAATCAATTTTACACTGTCAGGGATGATAGGAAATCACAGGAAATTCTCTCTGGGCAACATAGGCATCTAAACCCTGCTTTGAACTGAGATGATCAGAATCAGAATCTGCTTTATTGGCCAGGTGTGTCAGACACAACAGGAAATTGACTCTGGTACATCGGCTCTCAATGTATACGTACATATCCCCATATCCGGGGTGTGAGGGGTCTGCAGTGATCCTCTCCGCCCTCCTTTTGACCCGTGAGGTGTACAGGTCCTCCATGGAGGGCAGGCTCACACAATTACCTTTTCTGCAGTCCTCACTGTCCGCTGAAGTCTGTACTTGTCCTGTTTGGACAAACCAGACAGTGATGGAGGTGCAGAGAACAGACTCAATGATTCCTCTGTAGAACTGTATCAGCAGCTCCTGGGGCAGGTCGAACTTCCTGAGCTGGCGCAGGAAGTATATCCTCTGCTGTGCCTTCTTGATGATGTCCTGATGTTGGACATCCACTTAGGTTGGTGCGGCTACACCACAGGACCAGCTGCTCAACCTCCCGTCTGTAGGCTGACTTGTTGCTGTCTCAGATGAGACCATTGACCGTTGTATCATCAGCAAACTTTAGGAGCTTGACATAGGGGTCCTTTGAGATGCAGTCATTGGTGTAGAGTGAAAACAGCAGAGGGGAGAACACACATCCCTGGGGGGCGCCTGTGTTTTCCCCAGCTTCACCTGCTGCTTCCTGTCTGTCAGAAAGCTTGTAATCCACCGACAGGTGGGGGCAAGCACATTGAGCTGGGTCAGTTTAGGGTGGAGGATGTCCGGGATGATGGTGTTGAATGCTGAGCTGAAGTCCACAAAGAGGGCCCGTGCATAGGTCCCTGGGAAGTTGAGGTGTTGCAGGATGTAATGCAGTGCCATGTTCACTGCATCGTCCACTGACCTGTTTGCCCGGTAGGCAAACTGCAGGGGGTCTAGCAGGGGGTCTACGATGTCCTTCAGGTGGGCCAACACCAGTCTCTCAAAGCACTTCATAACTACAGATGTCAGGGTGACAGGTCTGTAGTTGTTCAGTCCACTGATGGAGGTTTTCTTGGTGACTGGAATGATGGTGGAGCGTTTGAAGTAGCTGCAGTCTCAAATATATTCCAGTCTGTGCAGTCAAAGCAGACCTTTAGCTCTGACTTAGCCTCCTCAGTCCAGCTCCTCACTGTTTTGACTACAGGCTTTGCAGCTTCAAGTTTCTGCCTGTAGTTTGGAATAAGATGGACCATACAGTGATCTGAGAGTCCGAGTGCTGTGCGGGGGACAGAGTGATAGGCGTCTTTTATTGTTGTGTAGCAGTGGTCCAGTGTGATTTTGTCCCTGGCAGGACAGGTGACATGCTGTTTGTATTTAGGCAGCTCGTGGGAGAGATTTGCTCTGTTAAAGTCCCCTAGAACAATGAGTGGAGAGTCGGGATGTTCTAGCTCCACGCTAGTTATCTGTTCTGCCAGGATATTTTTTGTTTGGGTTTTTCTGTTTAGAAGTAAGTCATAATACATGGGAATTCATCAAGTGATGATCACAGAACAGTGATCATCTACGTTTAACCATAATATGGTGGTCATGAACATAACTGTGGTGCCTCTGAAGCCACTTAAGGACTTGGGAAGAATGAGGTAGCTGTAGTAGTCATGGCAGGGGATCCTACATTTTGTGTCCTCCTGCTGCATTTGGGTTGAGTAGTTAGTAGACAGTCTGAGTGGTCTTTAGCCCATCAGTTCTGTCCCTCTAAACTGGGGACTTAAGGGACTTACAGGGGGTTAAACTCTCAAGATTGGAGCCCTAAACTGCCCATTTGAGAGATTATGCTCTTCATTCTTCCATTTTCACCTTTCTGTCTTAATAGAGCAGCGGGAAGTGCTGAGGATGGTTGTTAGAGACGTGCCTCAGCTTGACATCTTCAGAGGGAGGAAATGGTGATAAATGAGTGTTGAGAAGCTTGATTAAGTAGAACACCACCTCATGTTGTGCAGCTGAATTCTAAGGAATGTGTAAATGAGCTTTTATTTAAAAAGAAGAAGAAAGAAAAATCTTTCTAAGTAATGGAACATTTTGTAAGTGTAAATAGGATATGTTGTGCAATGAGAAGGAAAGGCATGCTTAAATTTACAGGATATGCATACAGTACATGAAACATGGAGTGGTCAAATGTCTACACACTGGTGGTCAGACCAGGACCCTCATGCTCCATTTCTCTTGAATGGAGATGTGAGGCGTGGAACTAAATTGTACTGCATCCTTAATGAGAACCTAACATCTTCAGTGCCATTGGCTCACTGTCTGTCTGCATGGCGCTCCCAGGGAGAACGGGGAACACCACTGAGTCTCACGGATGCTTTCAGGAATCCAAATGCCACCCTACACCGCCCTTAGAGGTGGCACACCATTTACAGCAGCGCCATGTGGAGGTGCCAGTCCCCGATAGCAAGATATCACACTTAATAAAACCTTTTAAAGCAGAGTCCTTGCTGTATTTTTAATATTTCCTCTATGACATTTAATTGATTAGTATAATGGTTTTTATAGACTCTTCATTAGCCTGTTACAGCATTTGATCGATACATCATTATGTGCATGACTGAACTGATTAGCAGGCATCTGCTCCAGGACACACTGGTCTTCATCTGTAAACAGTCAGTAATGTCATAATAGTCCACTACATACATGAACTGACAATGTCGTTACTAAGCCATTAACAAGACTGACTAGCTGACTTCATGTTTTTAGCTTGTTAGTACATTAAATATGAGATGTATTCTTGCCATATGCTAAGCTAGATAGAACACAGACTGGTTCTACCTTCTGGCATTGCATATTTACATGCACAAACACTCACTGAACTATTACAGGCCATATAATAAGACCAAATATTTTAAACTGAGTAATATCTTCTCATAATGAGTTCAATCACATATAATACAAATCATTTTATCATCATAATCTACTCAAAAAGTCATGTCAATACAGTAACACATGCTTTCCCACTGAATTCAGCCATTTTGGATACCTTTCTCTCTATATGCAAGTCTCTGTGTGTTTGTAAGCATGTGTGAACAGAACAGTTACAGGCACTCTGTCTTATTTCACCCTCCATTCTGTCCCTGAGAGAGTGTCCTCCACTGTTCGCAAAGCAAAGCACAGTTGTTTACATAGGTGGAAAACTGTTTAATCCATTCACCCCTGAGATTTCCTCATTGTCTGTGGTCATTAAACTCTGATGGGACCTAAATGCTTCCATTGAGATTGTACATATGGACTGAGATCAGACCTGGGGCCTTTGTGTATACTCAATGTGTATGTGCATGTGTGTGTCTGTGTTAGTCTGGGATAGAGTGAGTGACTTTGTGCATGACCAATCATCCACATCCCTCACAATAGGCAGAAAAAGGGGGTGACTATTTTGACATAGCATTTCATCTCAGTGAGATCATAGCAATTGACTTTTTATGGCATGTGGCATGCTGTTATGAGAGGAGTGTTTGAACTGGGTGCAGTGAAATGCTGTTTAATTTCACCATATTTTGCCCTTCCTTTCCTCACTTCAAAACAGATACCTCTTATGATAATGGTATGCAATCCAGTACAGTGGTCCACAAACAGCTGAACACAACAGTG
>NW_018127908.1:92004-159627 GCF_001952655.1 Monopterus albus | reverse complement strand
TTACTCTTTCTGGCTTCTCCTCCACTTGTTTTATTTTTAACAACCCTATTATCCCCATTTCTCCTTTAAACTGACTAGCACATGTGTGTGAAAGCTGATTTTAGAGCCTTCGACCTCCTGCTTTAGCACCCTTTTTCCCCCCTGCAAAGTGCAAGACACGACCAGGAACAGAGGGTGGGGAAAGTGAGGAAGAGAAGGGCGGGGGTTAAGATAAATGGAAGCAAGGTTGATGAAAACAACAGATCTCTGCTCCCTAATCCTTTTGTGTTGATGGTGTTGATCCATCCAAGCAAATCCAGCCCCCCCCAACCCCTGCCCGCCCACACTACTCACCCTCCCTCAACCCCTGCTTCTGCACTACTGTACCAGGAGTTGTCACATAAACAACAGACAGCACTACTGGAACTAATACTCATCCCCAGACAGTGAAGCAGAAGTACAAAGCAGCTGCATTAGCCCCCTGATAAATACTGCAACTCAGGCTCAACTCTGTCCCTGTTTTCATCCTGTTCATCTTAGTGGCCACTGGGAACAAGTGTCTATCCTAGACCGGTCGCTTTGTTGGTCTATGCAAATATGTTTTGATTTTGCAGCAGCATGTCTGTGTATGTGCACTGGAAACAGCAAAGCACTATTTTCTCTTTTTATGTATTTTTGCTCTCGTGTTTGCTCCTCTTTGTTTTTTGTTTTCTTTTGGTTTGTTTTGGCTACAACACATGTAATGAATACACTTGAGAGAGTATAGTGTGTTCACTAATTGTTTGAGTCATGGTTTTGTTTACTAGCTGTAAGAGAGAAGGAAGGAGGAGGGGCCATTAGCGAGGGCAAGAGCAGTGGTTGTTGGGGAAAGAGGACGTTGTGTCTTCACCCTCTGACAGAGAGAGCTCTCCGTGGTGCTGAAAACAGAAAAACATTCAGACTCCAGTTACAGTGCAGCCGCAAAGGAAAGGCAGCCAAGACACACAAGGCACAAACATAAAATGACTAAAAGAAGAAGAGACTATGATATGAGAGTGCATGAAGATGAACTGAAAAGCACATAGCAAAGGAAACAGCAGTGCAGGAAAAGGAAGGAGAGAGAGAGAGAACGCTGTAAGGTGGCTACAGTATGCAGTGGGCGTGTTCTTCTTGTTGTGATCTATAGTTGGGAAGCCCAGATTTATCTGCTTAAGGAAATAGTGCCTGTACAGACCTGTGTGGCTGAGCAGAGAGAGCCAGCTGGGAATGCCATACCTGGAAACGTGCACCACTCTTCTCCACCTCGGTTTCAACCTTCAGGGCACCGTGGATGAGGATTCATTTCACCGGTGCGACACTTTAAGACATTTTGTGTGTTCGGACATATTAAGCAGAAGGAAAGACATTCTGGGAAAAAAGCATTAGAAATTGTGTTAGTGTGTATTTGTGTCATGCTTGCCACTGCGGGTGCGGTCTGTTGCTATGCTGCATCTTCCCACTGTCCTTAACATGTGCAGATGTGTGGAGCAGTGAAACTGGCACCTGGCTTGGAGTTTGGCATTATCTGGACTGGAGGGGTTCCACCTCCCTTTTCTACCCAGGGGACGGAGCACCAGGCTGGGAACTCAATGGCCCAGCTCCCCTCTAGCACCAGCTTAATCCTGAGTAACAGGGACTCCTTTTAGCAAGCAAATCAGTTGGATCATACAATAAATGGAAGTCTCTGTGGATTTAAGGGGAATTGTGCACTGGTGCTCCAGCAAAGGTCAGAGTTCACTAGCGTGCACTGGACTCATCAGGGGAAGACAGAAGACACATTGGTCTACAAACCAGCAGGGACACAGTCCTATTGTGAGTATTCAACATAACACTTGCTTTTACACAAAATTGACACACAAACCCACAAAGAATTATGCCAGCAAATTTTGCTGCTAATATATGCTCTCTCTCTCTCTCTCTCTCTATTGAAGTCAACATAAAAAAACACAATAGCAGAGCTGCCAAGTGTTGCACCTCTGCATGACTGGGTTTGCATTTTAACCTTTCCTTGGCCCACTCCCCTGGTCTGTGAATGTCTGTGTTTGTGCATGCACAAGCACCCACACATGCTGTCACTAGACTACTGGCCTTGGCAATCTTTTTGACATCGTGTCTCTAGAATATCCATGCTACCCTTCTCCTGTGACATGGTTGCCTGGAAACAGAAATGTGTGCCACTTTGATTTACTTTTAAAGCAAAGTGCACCTCTGTGTTGCAGCTGTTGCAGCCCATGTCAACTGTGGCAAAGGGAGGGAGAATAGATGAGATCGAAAGAACACAGAAAATGCATCAAGTGAGGAGGAAATGCAATAAGAAGGCAGCTCTGTTGGGAGTGAGGGGAGGGGGAGATGGGTTGCTGTATTGAGAGATAATCAAATAAAAATAGCATTTTACATCAGTGAATTATGGGAGGACAATCCAGTGTGAAAGGTTTGGTTGATAAAAAAACAGTGTGATAAACAAGCTGATTCCAGTGCAGAGTGCAGCGGTAGGCTTACAGGGATTAAGCAGGCAAGCTTAATTCAGCTCAAACACTGTTTGAACTGTGCCTTCCCATTGCTGCATGCTTAACACATCTAACTGGTTCACCTCATTTCTCCTCAGAAGCAAAGATTTACTTCTCTTGTACAGCCTCAGATCTCTGACTGTGCCTGTGCATCAATGATAAAAACCTGATAATCAGGTTTAAAAAAAAATCGCAACACCACTTGACACCAGGACTCTGTGTCCTAGTTTGAACTCTGATCTGCTCCATTTGTTGGCTCTTATCAGTCCTCTCCTAATGCCTGTAAAAACCTAATGGAGTTGAAGATGTGTTGTAGGGAGTGGAACTGACAGATAAACCTACTGACCTAGGCCCCATGCTGGACTTAATGATAGACAGACTAAGGTAGAAGGATGCTGAGGATGGCTAGACAATGGCTGGCCTCTCAGTTGGCCCTGCAATTTCCATCTGGCTGCCTTCCAAGCCCTCCCTCATCATAAGCACCCTCCCCCTCTCTGTGCACACTCACACCCGGTGCTTCTCTCACACGTAAACAAGCATGAGTCTTGGGCTGATCAGAAAACAACTGACCTACATGAAGGCATGTGCTGTCCTCTTTTCTTCCACCACTGGCCTCTCAAAATTCACATTCAGCTGTTGCACATTGTGTTTATTATGCTGCATGCAGGTGCACAGCTTTTCAGGCAAGCACATGCTGTATGACAATGCACACTGAATAACAGTATTAGCTGCTTAATGCTTTGTTTGAATCTTAAGTATCTATGGTCAATACTATTTTAAATTGATTGCCATTTAAAAAGTGTGAATGATTGCCCCATGTGAATGCTTTTCCTCACAGCAACATCCATGCTCTTTCCTATGACAGTGATACTGTAAATAATAGTGTTTGTACAGAATCAAAAGACAGCAAAGAACATCCAAACTGAATGGCATCCATATACAGCATGCAGAACCATCACAGTCTAGTAAGTTAGTTCATTTCTTTGTGTGATTTGTCCAAGGAGTACTGTATTTACATATTCAAGCTCAACACATCTTATAATTGCAGAAGATGAAAGTCTTTTTTTCAGCTTCATTCAGATGCTCATTTGGTTAAAGCCAGTAATTTCAGCCAGAAAATGTGCAAACAAAACTGAGAAAAAGAACAGCCGCTACTGAACCACAGCCAGTAAGGATACGGAGACACTGAAACTCAAGGTGATGAGTAACTGCAGCTAGATAGTGAGTCCCTTGACTGTTGTGTACGTGCTTGTGCAATGAACAATGAGGAAGGATGTTTCAGCCCTCCAGGGAAAATGCATGACATGGTCCAAGTCTCACCACCAACATAAACTTTCCATAAGCCATGACCTCCACAGCAACAGCTGGAAACCTTAAAAACAAATACTGTACATGTTTGCACAAACCCAATGTGTCACATTGCTTGTTATGCATTCAGAACATACTCATATATGATGCTGTGGCAGTCCATATAATTAGTAGTATTTTGTGTCTTTTATAGTCCAATAATTTTTTCTAATATTTTAATTTTTTCTTCGTCAGAATGCTGTGGAAACACTTGAAGAATGATGAGCTCCAAAGAGGAGGAAACGTTCCGTTTTTTCCAGTATGTTGAGGAGAATGGGCTGAGAACCTACAACGGCTTGATAGCTCAGAACTTGGACCACACCAGGAATGAGAGAAACAGGACATTTCTACAGGAGAAAAATGACAAGAAAAGAAAACAGGAGGAAGCCATAAGGAGGTAGGAAGAAAACAAACAAAGAAAGTGCTTCACTGGCTAATGTTTCCACAAAAATATCTTAAAAATATAAACTGATCTGGTTTGGATAGGTACTGTACATTTGCTGCTGTAGTCTTCTTACAAAACATGAATGGGATTTTGTTCTGTAATGCAAGGATGTCACTAGGTTCACTTCAGGGAGAGGTTTAAAAAAAACTGGGACAAGTGGCCAGAGGGCCCCTGTGGCAATGGTAGGATGCCATATTTTGGGGTTTGCCAGTGTGAGCTGGTGCTACCCATGATCTATAAAGGATAATTAACTTTTCACTTTTAAACTTATTTGGGACTTGTCCTTGGATGGAAGTCACTGCTGCTCCACTTTTGAGGACGCTTTTATAAGTAAGACGGAGGAGGGGTTGGTTGTCACAGAAAGTGTGTTAGGACGTGAGGGTGGGAATGAGATGTTTAGAGCCTTCCTATACAGTGATAATTTGGTAATATTTAACTAATTTGAAAACATTTTTTCCAGTTGACCTCATCAGACATGAGTCACACAAAGGCTGCTGCACTTTTGTTTGTATGTTGTGATGAACAAGCAGTTATAGTACTGCCAGTGTGCAGCAACACTATTGTGTGGCAACCCAGCATGACCATACATTTGGCATGCTTGTGTTGTTGGGTAGAATAGCTAGCACTAACTTTTTATATTTTGGTGATGACATTGACATCTGTGTTGCCCAAAAAACAAACAAAAAATTTTAAAAAATCACAAAACACACATGAAACACATGCAATATTCATTGAAAACCAACCATATACAAAATTTTACAGTTCTCATAAGTGCAGACAGGTGACAAAGTACAGTAAAATGAGTGGTCTATTCCAGGATGCCAGTGCCTCCATCCATAGAGCACAAGGGGTCACTGAATGGTTTGATGAGTATGAAAATTATGTGAATTTTACACTATGACCTTTATATTCTTCAGCTTTCAACCCAGTTCAACACCTATGGGAGATTTTGGACCGACGTCTCCACCACCATCATCAAAACACCACATAAGGGAATAACTTTTTCAAGAATGGTGTTCATCCCTCCAGTAGAGCTCAGAGACTTGTAGAATCCAAAACAAGGTTATTCAGTTTGATTGTCAAACAAATAATCTAATAATGTAGCAGGCTAAACAAAGATCAGTTTGTAATGGCAGGGCTTATGGGAAATGCAGTCCAATATTATCATGGGATCTGAACATTGTTGTTTCCTGTCAATCTGTCTGACACAATACGAAGTGTATTAATATCTCCTGGGAGTTTTAACTATGCATGAGATGATTGCATCGATGTGCTTTTGGGGCTGAGCATTTACATATGACCAAATGTCGTTATTCAGGAGCACGTACCGTGCATCACTTGCATGATCAAAACTGACTTATAGTTCAACTTTATACCAAAAGCATTAGTTACAGTTCTAAAATCTATCCTGGGCTGTTTTTTTTTATCATTTACCAGCAAAATATTATTTCAGTTGTTATTAGTCCTATACAGTAACTTGATGAATGGGAGAGGCCATTGTTTAAGGAGTGTGGCATCTACTGTCCTGTTATCCTTCCACTGTCTCTCAGCTGTTGCCAAAGCTAAAATATTAATACACAGTCACTGGAAGAAGTGGCTTTTTCATGAGGCCAATAAGTAGGTCAATGAGACGACCCATTTTTTTACAGTAACTGACTGAGACAGCATAAAGATTCATGCGTGCTGTGAGTGTGCAAGCAACTACATGTATGGTTGTGTACATGTGTGCATGAACATGACCAACAGAAAAGCACAAAATGCTTGGAACAAGGTAGGAAAGGACAAATAGCCTGTGTGATTATATGAAGGAAAAAGAGCTTTGTAGAGAAATGTGTTTGGGGGGAGGCTGATAAAGACAAAGAAGGAAAAAAACTATTAGTGAGAAATGTGAGCTCAGTTGCAGGAGATGTGTTCTGCCTGGTGACAGCTGGAAAAGTCATAGTCCAATCAGAATAGCAATGCTAGGTTTGAGTGAGGCAGGCCTTTCTGCCTGCTGCTGTCTCATTCTGGGCTTCTTTTGTTGTATTTCATCAGACAAAGTTAGAGTCTCACACACAAATTGACTTAAACATGTAAGTGTTTTCATGAACACCCACACCCATATGCACCGTCCGCCCCACAAAAACAATCACACACACCCAATTAAATTTGTTTAGATTTACATTTCCATGCAAATTCCAAACGGCTGCTTTCCTCTTTGTTTCCCACTTGTACACATGCACACGTTCTCATATAGACAGCTTTCTTGAATCCATTTTTTTTATAGATCTTCTTTTGTTGTGCTTCTGTAATTTTGTTTTTCTTGTCACATGGTAAAAGAAACTGAGCTGCCCCACTGCAAGTCAGTTCCAACTGGTCCAAGTGCACCTGTGGTCTATCCTCTAGCCAATCACTGGGCAAATATACTATAAATAACTCAGTCACCAGTTACGCCCACCCACCCACACACACATACAACCCATATGGGTGTGCATGCACACAGTCACAGCAGATGCACACAAGACATATGAGACGAAGAGACTGTCAGTGCTGTGCTGCTGACACCTGTGACAGTAAATGAAGATTTTATCCTTCTTTCAGAAACATATTGTCCCAAACATGGATGATTAATATTTTTATACACAATATACATGATTACGTGATTAGAGGTTTACTTTTTTTCTGGCTTTTTTTGCCTCAACACCTTACTGCAGACATCTTACTCTTGTATTAAAGGTTTAAAATCAGTGTAACATGGTTATGATATATACACACCGAAGAGTTGTGATGAGCACATGTACTTTATCATTGTTGTGAAGTGGCAGCTGTTTTGTGTCTAGTTTCCATGGATACCCTGTTGCTAGGCAGAGGTAAGCCCCTGACCAATGAACCCACCCCACCAAGTGCCTTCTGTTCAGCAGTTGTGCGGGAGGGAGTCAGAGTCAGCAAAGTCACACAATGAGAGGGCACACACACACACACACACATGTATGCACACACTCACACCAGACAGAGATTTGTGAAACCACATGCAAATTCATCCATTTGTTTGGGATTTGCATGCATATGTAAATATAAATCTCTGGCATTGCGTTTTTTCTTTCTGTAATATGTGAATAAATAAATAAACTGCAGTGTGCACACGTTGCAAACTTATGTATGTATTTTATACTAACCATTTTTCATAAAAACAGTCAAAGCTCAATTACTCTGCAACACACACAGACACACACAGATACACAGACCCCCTTTTCTGAACTCAGACATCATTAATGTTCCATTCAGGCTAATCATCCTTTTATAGGGATTGATTGTATTCAGGCATTCTCGCATCCTGTGTAATTCTGTGTGTGGTTGCGTGAGTGTCAGTCATATCTAGGGTTATATTCAAATCAATACTTTGCCGTGAGAGAGACTGTTTTCAGCGGCACTACGTCTGTTGTTGTTACCTCAGTGCTCTTATTGTTGGAACCGCTGGCACAGAATGAAATGCATAAGTACACATAACTATGCTTGTGTATTTAGAGAATGCCATTATCTGTGTGTCAGGGTATGTGCTAATTTTGCTGTCCCCCAAAAGGAAAAGCTTGCAGCGGAGGTTGTGGTAGCTTCATTTTTCTCTTGTCTTCATGTTTTTTCTCCCTCTTTGAAATGTAAACTGATATATTTCAGTACATTTCAAAATGTCTCATTCTTTTGCATCACATATTATGGGTTTATTATTCATATTTACCTGTGTATGAGACCCTGTGCACCTACCTTCCCTCTCTTTCTGTTTTAGGACGAGTGAGGACATAGCAACAGAAGGCAAGCATTTACGTATGGGATCTTTTACAATGCCAGACCCCCAGGAACACATGCCTATGGCTCACCCTCATGCCCTTGCCTGTGAGCAGGGCTTCTCCATACGATCCCAGTCCCTCCACTCTGTCGGTGGTGGGAACAGTGGGGGTGGAGGAGAGGAGGAAGTGGGAAGCCCAACTTCTAGGAAGCAGCCTCCACCAAAGCCCAGGAGGGACCCAGCTACCAAGCTGAGCATGTCGTCTGAGGCAGTGGACCACAGTTCTGTGTCCACCTGCCGTGGGGAGAGATGTGACGGTGAGTGGTGGTGGCACTTCATACCAAAGAGCTGTGCTATATATAGCTGCTCTCTCATTTCATGACATCTAGCCATCCACTGCATAATTCAACTAAGTACCATACTGGCATATTGTTAAAGAAACATTAATAATATTTTAAGTACAAAGGGGTTAAACCATAGTTAAAACATGTTGGGTGTAATAATAGAGGTAACATCCTGCAAATCAGTAACATGCTTAGAAGATGTGTCAGAATCTGGATACATCTGACTTTAGCATGCTTGAATAGCTGCACAAAGCACATATATTCCAGGTTTATGAAATGCACAGACTATAGAGCAATTTAGGATGCTAACATCTACTGTGTAGTGCATAGTTGTAACTTGTAGTTTGTCTGTTTTCATTGTGCTCTTTTACAGTTTAAAATAGCGTAGTAACTTGTTGAGCAAAGAGAGAAAGATATCATATAGTGATGTATATGAATCACTGCTACATTTGTTGGGCTTTTTACAAGCTCTGAACTTTAGAAAATGCACCCTCATACACAAATCTGTGCTTGAAATAGCTTCTATGCAAGGCCTTGGCAGATTTAGTTTACTGTGGAATTTAATGGTAGCTCTGATAACTGCCAATCTTGAGAATCTCATGTATATTAACATCTGGTGTTAATGTATACATGATCTTTTGCTCAAAGAGTAGATCTGGCTTCTGTCACGGTTCCTGTTGTTGAGAGTAACGTCCTGATAGTAACAAGGTTTGTGTATTAAGTTGAAACTTCTGTAACCCATGCAGATGGATCAAAGGTTATCAGTCACACAGTCAGCTGTCAAAGCTGCTTTCATTGCACATATAAAAAAAGCAGATGTCCCCTGATATTTTCATAACCTTGTTTAAAAAAAATGAATTACTTCAATAATACCAATAAAGGACAACATACTTTATATTCAAGTAAAAACTGGCAAAACAAAAATGTAGAGCTTCCTTGATCGAGGTCCAGAGGAAGCATTCAATCAGTCCAGTCAGTTTTCTGAAGCAAAATAAACAAGCACAATGTGCCTGTTCAGCCATGGATGATAAAGAGGGCATAACTATCAACGCAGTGTATGAAAATCTTTAATGGAAAAAATAGGAAGCTGAAGGAATGTTTTGTCTCAGCAATCCACAGATTCGGTCACAGCTGTATAGCAAATGCACAGTGCACAGTACTTTCATTTTTAGAAAAGAATCAGTACGTGGTACGGTACATAACAAACATGACCTGAAAAATAAAACAGAAATATAAAATAAAGGTCTATGTGGCAAGAAACTGTTGCAGCAAAGAGATATAGAGGCTGCGGGGAGCTTTGACTCCATTTCGGTTTGGAAGCCATCTGCCAACATGATGTTGAGAGAGTCGCCCAGCCTGGCTCAGATTGGTGGGAATCTCTCTGTGTGCACACAGATCTTCCTGGGTGCCACGGCAACCATCCCACAGAAACAAGACCCCCTGCAGCCCAGCCAATCACAGCATCACTGAGCAGCTCAGGCCAGTGGGGCTCCAGAGATGCTGCAGTCTGAGGCTTCTGAGCCAATCAGAGTGAGCGTGTGGGGGTGTCCCTGGCTGAGGGGAGGGTTGTGTGCTCTGTAGCTGGCGTTGTAGCAGAAAGGGGAGGAGTTTGTCAAAGTAGAACTCATTCAGGAGGAGCGATTGACCTAGATTCGTTTTCCCCAGGAGGAGAGGGAGGGAGAACGGATTGCGGGTAAACACATCCACTACAGGGGGAGGGGGGACAAGAGGGAGCTGTAGAGACAGGAGAAGAGAAGGGACAGGGAATAAAAGATGCTTGGAGGGATAGATTCATCATCGGTGCTAAAACAGATCTCAGTATCCACCGTGCAAACCTGTTAGTGTAGTAATCTATTTGGCATCTGTGGGAAAGAGGCATATCTATTGAGTATGTATTACCATATGCACACAAAGAAAGGGAGAGAAAGCGCACACAAGAATGTTAGCACTATATCAGCCCAATTAAATGCATCAGAAACACATCTGGCTTGAACCAGATCTTCTATTAACACCCTATTAATTAGTGGTAATGAGCAGAAAATGTGGAACCAAAAGGCCTGTTTCATCTTAAGTGCAAATTATCATCGTTGACATCAACATCAGCTTGGATAAATGTGTGGCATGCAAAATACCAGTGCAAAACAAAATTAAATGCTCTGAGTAGATTTTTAGTCTTAAGCTTTGTTGTACTAGATTTTCTTGATTTTAAATTCAATGTTTTTTGCTAGTTATTTTCTCAACTTATTTAAAAGACTGGATCCATAGATTCCTATCTAACTTTCAGCCAGAATATACATCAAAACCAAACATTCATATGTGACAGGAAAAAAACTTTGGCAAACACCTACACAGTTTTCTAGAAAGATTCACTTCATAAGTTGTGACACTGTGTGATAAAATGTGCACATACTTGTCCTAATCTTCCTTTCCGAATATGAAGGAATGTGCATATGTGTTCATGCAAATGACCATGATGGTGGTGAGTCATGCAACTACAGGAAGTGAACCATCTATTGAATTATTAAAGGTGTAAAATCTGCTGTTTGAAGATATCAGCCATGGCCTGGCTTTTACACTCATCTCTCCTTACAAATCAGAAAAAGGGATAGTACTAATCAAACATCTCAGTATCTGACCTGTGAGCAACTCAGTGGTATAGAGCACCGTCTACTAAGTAAACTAGCACTGGGACCTTACTGTGCAGTGTATAGTCAGCGTGAACATAGCACCATAGCGCCATCAAAGAGATTCATCCTCCAGTGCTACATCACCACTATCAGAAAGAATCTCTACAGTGTGTGACCCAGATAATATACTCACATACTAGTCCGCTGCTATATATGTGACCTAGAAACATGCATATAACGCAGCTATTCCCACATATCTGAGTCAAGATATTGCTCTGAGCTATACACATTGAACCACGTGACCCACAGAACTGCAGCAGGCTTTATTTTAATGATAATGAGTCACTGAATGATAAATGATACACAGAATACACAACAACAATGTATCACAATACAATATCAGTCAGAATGACGACATAAAAGTCAGCAAATGAATAAACCATACAAGAGACACGTATTCATTATCTTATGGTGCTTATGAATGTGATTTTCTCCAATGGATTTGTGTTTAGACTTTTTTTTCTCTAACCCTTAGCAGCTCAAGGATGCAGTGAGGACTGCAGGAGGGTGCCACCACCCAAACCTAAGAGGAACCCCAACACACAACTGAGCTTTTCCTTTGATGAGTCCTACATCAAGAGTCACGGGGTTAGTGGGGTTTGCTCATCTAGACCTCTCCACTATGTCACTTCCCCCTGCGAACACAACCCCTCACCTCCACACAGTGATGACAGCCCCATAGATGACTGCGAAGATGAACCAGTCTACATAGAGATGGGCGGGATTGATGTTGGAGCACGAGAACCCCTGAAGAGTGAGGATGAGGAGCCAGGAGAGTCTGTGTATGAGGAGATGAAATACCCAGCTCTAGATGATATGGAGTACCGTACTGATCCCGTGGGGTGCCGCTCTGCTTGCCCCACCCCAGCACCCTATGATCCTGAACCTCTCAGCCGCTGCTCCACACCTCGAAACATTCCCCTCTGTGACATTCCTGCACCTTTTCCCAATTTACTCACCCATCGGCCTCCATTGTTGGTGTTCCCACCAGCACCAGCCCAGCGTTCACCCAACTCAGACGAGTCTCCCCTCACCCCTTTAGATGTAAACAAACTGCCCATGATGGACAATCAATCCTATAGCAAATCCCCAACATCTTCCTCTGAGCCTGCCTCCTCTGCACATAACCGACGGGAGCTCACTGCCACCCCAACCCTCACCATCTCAGGGCGCTCCTCTGCACCTCCTCTACCCTGTGCCCTCTACAAATCCTGCTCCACATCATCCTATCAGCGTAGCCACTCTGCTTGCCCATCGCCAGTCAGCATGGGCCGCTGTCTCACGCCTCTGAGCCTCATGCGTACAGCTCCCTTTGACGCTCCACTGCCATTCCCTGGGGGTCTCCCACGGAGTGCCTCTGCCACCCCTCATGGCAAAGGCTCACCACCTCAAGACAGTGCAGGTCGACTCCATGGTTCTATGCAGAATGTGTCTGCAGGGCGCTCAAGGACACCCACCAGCCCACTGGACGAACTAACCAACCTGTTCACCACAGGCCGGAATATGCTGAAGAAAAATTCCAGTGGTAGAAAGTCTAAAGAACCTGGAGAGAGTGAGTCATTCCACGCATTTGTTTTTATCATTCTAGGATGTAGCAAAGCAAAGGGCATAAACACGTCCTTGAATTTATTTATGTGTCTCATTTCTGGAGAGCGTAGACAGCTTATAACTGCATGTCCTTGGAGAAACCCTACCAACACTAGACATGAGTTGCAAAGGCTGAAGACCAGGAATCACATTCCAAAGTGTCCATGAAAGACACAGACAGCATCCAAGTCTAAATGCTTTGACTGCAGTAAACTCCTAAGAAAAAACAAAAAAGTAGTTTTCAGTTCCTTAACTAGTGATAGGGTAAATTATCCCTGTTCTGGTTTAACACATCCTACCCTGGCTTTAAAGAGAATACATCACTTTTACAGTACCATGTTTGTGGCACTCTCTGTATTTCATCTAGCCTCAGCAAGCCAATTTTGATACAGATCATATGATTTAATCTGAGGGGATTAGAGAATAAAGCAGTGGCATTAGTCCATCAGGCAGCATTACTTATAAATACGTAAGCATAATATTTAAATACAGATAGCCCTGCCATGCTCAAAACACTGCCAAAATCAATGCAACTGTAAAAGAAAACACTGTGTGCACAATGTTTACAAAAAAGATGTAAACTGTAAATCACTTTGCTGGCATTTTGAGTCACAGTGTGAGATGCCAGCAGCTTCATCAGTCAGATCAGTCAGTCATACATGAACATTCTTCTTCTTATGCAAAATACAACCATTATTTTGTGTGAAAATAACCATTTTAACCTTGAATATTTTGAAATGGAATGTACTTAGTGTAAATGACTAAAAACTAATCACTGCAGGCACTAAACCAAGCTATTGGGCATTTGATTAATACATGAAGTGTAGTGTTAGAGGCATGTCATACATTATTTTAAATTAACATTATCTAATAACTTTGAGAGGTTTTACAATGAATTTTACCCTATGGCTGATATAAACCTCCAACTATATCCCACCTCTGAGATGAGCTCTGCAGCTGAAAAGAATAAAGGAAATAAATAAATAAAACTCTGCTCCAAAATACATTTATTCGAGTGCATTTTGTGCATAAATCATAAAAGAACTACAGAGTTGGTACATCTATCCTTACTCTACGCTCTTAGCAACTGCATCATAGCAACAGTGGATGGAGGAGAAATTCTTCTTTCTTATTTGCAGATTCCCTCCCCATGGCTAATGCAACCAATCACAGCTCAGGGCATGCTGGTCTACAAGAGAGCAAGGCGCTCCAGACTGGGATAGCTATGGCTCTCAGCTCAAATCTTTACCTGATCAGAGGATTTCAGATTCTCTTTTCTGTCCAATCAGCACATACTGCACTCATGATTAAGCCAATTGTGTAGCTGGGCCAGCTTTGCAGAAGTGGGGGAGTGGAAGCTGAGGCAATTTACTGATACAGTTGGTGCACATTTGCTGTTTAATACTGTGATTTCTATAAACTTTCTAATGAATGTCTTACACTAAGTGAATGTTAGATAGTCAAAGGTTGCATTTAGGTGCCAGGAATTCACATTAATGTCTCACCAGTGAGCCCTGTTCTCTAGTCCCACATGGTTTGTAAAGTGTTTGCATGTGTTCTCTATACATCAGTGTATTGGGCTGTGTAGACAGACCTTTTTCATTTTTTTATGTTTATCCTAACACCTGTGGGGCTAAACCATTGGCAGGTTTTACATTTTGCTCTGTTATTGGCTACAAGTGCATAAAGTGTAATGAGTGCACAAAAGTAACACAATGAATGGAGGTACATTTTTGTTATCTTCCTTTCTGAGGCAATAAAGGCAGCAGCAGCTAGACTGACCCACTTACTAACTGGTTAAATCGCCACACTCACTCTCTTTACACACACATGGAACTGCACACACTAAAAAGCTAAGTATGACAAATGTGGCATCTTTACTAAAACATTGTAGTGTCTGTCATTAGACACTATCATTAGTGGGCAATGAAATGTTCTGATGCCTTTGAGCCCACATCTACTGCTGTAAACTCCAGTGGTTTACAGCAGCTGCCCCAGTGAGTACCGAGTGACACCTAGTGGAAATTTAATAGCAGTGCAGAAACTTGTAGCAAAATACTGTACTATTTAATGATCACTGATATTTTTTCACCAATATGCATATAATAAGTTTGGGTGTTAGAATCATTTAAATATTTTCTTTCTGAATAGTTTTACCCTGTTCTTTTACAGCTGAGTCCAAAAGCAAGTCTCACAGTGAGTCCAAGCGTGAAGGCAAAGAGCGCCACAGTCACAGTCACAGTAAGGAGTCCAAACGAGATTCCAAAGAGCCCCACAGCAAAGAGGTTTCTCACAGGAGAGACAGAAACAAAGACAAAGACAGAGGGAGCAGCAAGGCTGAGCAAATGCCCAACAGATGCAACAGTAAAGACCACAGTTGTAGCAGTGTAGAAGCACCACCTGTTCGCAGGGATAGCAGGGACCAGGGCTGCAGCAGTGTAGAGCCCATCCCTGTGAGACAGGACTCCAAAGACAGGGGCTGCAGCTCCTTAGAACCCATCCCTTTGTTAAGAAGAGACTCCAAGGACAGAGGGGTCAGCAATGGTGACCTGATGCCAAGGAGAGACAGCAAAGATCGGAGCGGAGGACATGGAATGGAGTCGTTGCTGAGACAGGACAGCAAAGACAGAGATAGACTGCTAGATCAGCCACCCGAGTTGTTACCACGACAAGACAGCAAGGAAAGGGCGAGAAACAGCATAGACGCTAGACACGAAAGCAGAGAGAAACTGTTGGATCAGCCACCTGAGTTCTTACCCCAACAGGATAGCAAAGAGAGAGCCAGGAACGGTATGGACTCAAAGCATGAAAGCAGAGACAGGCCACCTGAGCTTCTACCCCGACAGGAAAGCAAAGACAGAGCTAGAACTGGAGCAGAATATAAGCATGATAGCAAGGACCATCGTCCTGAATTTTTATCCCAACAGGATAGCAAAGAAAGGGCAAGGAATGATATGGAATATAGACATGAAGGTAGAATAGATCAGCCACCTGAGATACTACCCCGACAAGAAACATCCAGAAGCAGCAACAGCAAAGACAGGGTTGGCAACAGCTTTGAATTCAAGCATGAAGGAAGGGAGCGGAGCTTTCACAATGGAGGAGATCTTCCTCCTCCACCTCTTCCCAGGCAGGACAGTAAAGATCTGAGCAGAACCGGCCTCGAGGTGAGACGGGACAGCAAAGACAGAAGTCTGAATGGCTCAGAGCAGCATCATTATGATGTGAAAAACACCAAGCCCCCCTGTGCAATGGAGTATAGGTGTGATAACAAAGAAAAGGGATACAGAGCAGATGGCACACCCCGACGAGATAACAGAGCAAATTACAGCTTGGACCAATCAAAAGCACAAAAGAGGATTGACAGCACAATGTCAGGGCAGCATTCAACCACAACAACACCTACTCACCACAGAAGATCATCTGGTAGCCCACCAGTGACCACGGGAACAGGAAATGGTGAGAGTTAAAACCTCAAATTCAGACTCTAACATTAAACATTAAATTGAATTATATGTTGCAACATAAAGTGTCCAGATTTCATTACATATGACAAAAGGTTGACTTGTCCTTCCTTTGTAGATATGAAAGCAGTACCAAAGTATGGCCGCTCACCTTCTTTGCCTGCTAACCCCTCACCAGTGGGAACTCCACAAAGGAGAGCATCAGAGACCCATCACAGTCAGGCATGTAGATTTGTTTGATTTCCTCTAAAGGACAAGGCCTGTTTCTACATTAACAGTATTTTCAACACACTCCATAAAGAGACTAAAACCAATGATTTGCCACTACTCACGATTAATGCCCATCAGTGTGTCAGTCATGGATCAGCTTGCTCGACTGTGCCGCAGACCGCTACTGTTGTTCAGAAAAGATTAAATACACTTCAGTGAAACAAACTGCTGCACTGGGTGACATATTTCTTAATTTGCAAAGCTGAGAGCTCGTGTGCGATTTTGTTGTTCCCGCTATCTTCAGGAAATTATGGCCGCTCGGAGCCTTTGGGCCAACATAATCAGGTCTGGGGTTTCGTAATGAAAACGTGTCACCCATTGCAGTGATGTGTTTCCCTGATGTTTTAAATCATTTTTGAACAACAGTGGAGATCTGTCACACAGATGAACAACATAACCCAGGACTGACATCTGACAGACATTAACTGTGAGACAATTTATTGTTGGCTTTAGTCTCTGTATGGAGATTGCTGAAGATACTATTAATACAGAAAATGATCAGCCTTATCCTTAACAGTATTTTTAGCCTGTCACAGGTCTTTTACCTTCTTATGAGCACACAACTTGGAACACTACTCAGTTTCACTTAAGATATGTATTCTTTATCTTTTTCGTGCTCTTCTAACTGGTTTGATTACTTCATGTCATGCACTGACTCTGTGTCCAGATGCCCCAGATGCCATGGATATGTGGAGACGCCACTATGCTAGAACAGATCGAGAGGAAACGAACCCTATGTATGGAGATCCGCTCCAGACAGCATCCGCACCTACAGAGATCCACAGAGAGGTCTCCCCCTCCTCCTCCAGACAGGAGTGAGGACAGGCACCAGGAGCGGAATCAGTGCAAGCAAGAAAATGCATCTTTCCTCCCAAGCTGGGGGAAAAGCAGTGGGGCTAAAAAGCTCCGTCCTCCTCCTTACCCCACACAGACAACTGTATTCTGGGACACAGCCATCTGACAGTAAAAATGCACCTTCCTGCCACACAAAACCCCAATGATGCCCCCTTCCTCTTTCCTCTGGGTTGTGCTGATTCTTCCTTGCAACATCAGTGACATCGGGACAGCCAATAAGAGCACTGGAGGGATGATAATCGTTGATGTCAAAGGACAATGGTGGTTACCACAGCAATATTTCTGCTTGTTCAGGTTGTCATGTTTTCTTATCATCACTGGTGATAATTGATATTTTTCTATTTTCTGTGACTGTATTCTTGTAATATAATTAGTAGAATAGATATTTGATGAATAGGTATTTTCTAAATGAGATGGGAATTAAAAAGCAGCATAAAGTAAGTATAGAAGATGTAGATGTTTGTTTTTATGTTATTTTTGTGTTGGTTATTTAACATTTGAAACCATAATCTATGAATACTTATACTGTAGTAGCAGAATTTTCTTATGCCCAGCTCTTTGTTGTGCTCCACCTGCACTAAAATGAATGGACTATTCAATTCTGTCTTTATATACTTTACATTTTCACTGTTGTATTGTAAGTTGAGGCGTTAACGTCAAACGTGCTTTAGGTTCGAGCTCCCTGTATGCCTGGTCCAGTATGTTGTAGAATGTACAACAGTTGGTCCTAGAACAGAAACAGGAAACTTTGTGTGCTTCAGTTTGTATATTACAGTAAGAAGCTGTGTATTCACTACATCAAAGCCTTTTGAAGCAGCTGAATATACTGTAAGTAAACCTGGTGGCTGGCATGTTGTAGAGGACAGAGAAAAGGTGAAGTGTTTCTGTTAAGATACACGGAGGGTAGGATGAGAAGGTAGTAAATTATAACATACATCATACAACATACGGTATCATTTCCCAAACCAGCCAAAGCCTGTAAAAGAGAAATATGGCTGTGGTTGCACTTTGGACGTTGGGTTATTTGAAATGGGGCTGGTGGCAGTAGCTGGTGCCAGCGCCTTCACTTTTCCACGCACACTGCGAGCACCATGACACAGTGTAAATACTTGATGCCAACGACCAGCCCGTACAATCAACACCTGAGCTTTTAGAGCATTTCTTAATTTTATTGCAGATTATAATAGCCATATGCACTTGCTTAAGAAATCACTATCAAGATTATGCTTATATATATATTTTTGAAAATGTTATGAGTAGTGAGATGTGCCATGGAAGTTTTAATTTACTGGCTGGGAGGTAAAGCCTCAGGAGACTGACTGTGTGTGACATACAGTCATCTATGGGTGGTTGTCTCTGACAGTAGTTCCAATTTGATTGGCTGGCAACCGTTTATAGAGATCAAATTGTTTAAGGACCTATCACATGGCAACATCTCTGACCAGTGAAAAGGACAGGGGTTGCATACAGGCCTACCAATATTTGAGGCCTTGTTTAAAAATTTAAAAAATCTAAAAACTGCACTACCCATTTTCTTCCATCACATTTAATCAGGCTGGTTACATTCACGCCCCTCTCCCTCTACCTCAGCCTCTTGCTTACATTATCTAAATTGGTTCTCCTTGCACATTAAAATGCAATTTTGACATTGCCAAAATAGTATGAGTTTGACAAATGAGCTAGCCCTCAGAGTACAAGTGCAGTACCCCCTCTCTGGTGAGAATCATTGCTACTGTACAGAGGTCCCTCTGTGTTGTACCTGTATGTGTGTGTGAGTGGGAGAGCTGTGTGTGTTGTGCGTGCCAAGCAACACTGTATGCAAGTCGAATCTTTAAAATGATTGTTTTAAGGCATTCACTTTGCCCTATCCATGACGTTGGTGGAGGTCGGAAATGTAATAATGATGATGTACAATCGTTTCGTGTGTATAAACGTGCACTGTGAAAAGGTAGAGAGAGCACCACACTGTCAGAGTCCTCTGTCTTATTGCACTGAGTGTTCTCTTGTTTTGCGTAATAAAAAAAAGAAAAGGAAAAACATGTTTGAGGAAAAAAGTACTGTATTCTGATTGTCACTTGGGTTTTGTTGAGAGAAATAAATAAATATGAACTTGAAACCTGATATGGAAGAACTGTATCCTGTAGAAATTATTTATTTTTTCTTATCCTGGGAATTCTGAATGTAGGTTGTAGTGTTGTCAACCACAACAGCTACTGTATTGAATGTTTACATTTTTTAAAACATTTTAACTGAGGAACACAAGTTCTTTTGAATATTTCTCTGTAGAAGGTTTAGCGAATACAAAATGAGCAGCAACAATAAAACATCTTCATCATTAGAAATAACACCTCATATGTATCACAAGATATAGTAACAGCAAAATTATATAACACTGCATTAACTGTAGAGCTGTATTTTTGTAAACAGATGTCACCAAATTTCTAAATATAAACTTGAGTGATGATAAGAATTAGGTTTTCAAAATGGAATGGCTTAATATGGCTTAAAAATAATTAAACTTACAACCTTTATTAGCCTCTGAGGCAGACATGACACTGACTGGCCTTGCGTCGCTGTTGGTCAGCTGCTTTGATGGTGTCAGTCCTTGGGGTGGTAAACTGTTCTGTGTGAGCCACTGTAGTCAGCCAAAAACTGTAGAGGTTGGCAAAGTAGTGACAGGAGCCTCGCGCGCCCTGGCACTCTATGGAGGGGTGAGTTCTGAAATCCTTAAGGCAGCTGCCAGAAGACGTCAGAGCCTGACCACCACCTTTGTCACCCGCCCCAGTTTGCTGAAGACAAGAAGGCACATTCAGGGTTTTTGACAGCATTTTTCTTTTATACGCAATCAAACCTTTGATTGCACTCACCAGGAGGAAAGAGTACCCTGTCCACAGACTCCTCCAGCCAGGTGGGCATGCAGGGACTGTGTGATCCTGGCTGTGAAAAGCAACTGCAGGCCAAAGTGTCTCACACACAACGCAACGGCTTATGTGGGAGATAATCTCCTGGCCAAAGAGTGGCATCATGGGTATGGGAGCAGTGGTGGAGAGCCAGCAGGATTTGTCGTTGCGACTAGAGTAGTGACAGGCAGCGTTGTTGCAGTAGGAGAAAGGCATAGTAGAGAAAATGGGGAGGCAGGAGCCAGCCTGGCCTACAGGGAGAGGGAGTGGGCAAATGAAGGAAAAGAAGGTAAAAGAGTTTTTTTGTATAAATAAACTTGAAAATACCAACAAAAATATCACTTTATGCAGCCCCTTACCCAGATCTTGTGTGTGAGCCTTCTTTTGTCCCTCCAGGTAGACAAGACTGTAGCCTGTCCAAAGCAGACTACTGCCTTCAGGGCACTGTGGCACCTGAACTGACTGGCTGTGGACAACCAAAAGTAAGCCTGACTTCGACAACCGCCTATAGCCTGGCTCACCTGGATCACCTGAAGGACCTGGGGTACCTGGAGGTTGGAGAGGTTGAGGAAGTAGCAGGTGGGTGTCATGAGGATGGTTAAGAGCATGGAAAAACCAAAGCAGAGACGAAATCAGTTACTTGTTGTTTATTCAAAAGCTTTCTGTATAAATTCAGCATCTTGTTTAATAAGAAGCCCTGTTAATCTTGTGCAGTTTCTTGTGTAACAGACTGTTTTCATTATAGCCTTTTGGGATTGTTACATAATTACATCTGATTATTCACCTTGGGGTCCAATAAATCCTTGTGAACCAGTTTCTCCTGGGTCTCCAATCGGACCATTAGAACCAGGAGGACCTTTTAGGCCAGGAAGACCCATAGACCCTCTGGGACCCTTCACTCCTGTAACACACAAGACACACAAACAAGGACAAATCACTCTTATTAACAGTTAATCTGTGTATTTTTATATAACGGGATGACGGCAAACACCCCTAATGCAATAATTTGTGAATATTAACATTGATGATTTTTGTTGCCTTATGAAAACGCACAGGCAGCCTCTGTACCAGAGTCAAAGTCCTTGTGTGTTCAACATAATTCGCCAATAAAACTGATTCTGATTCAGACTCTGAGCATGTACACATATACAGAGAATACATTAGATTCTCTTACCTTTACGTCCTGGAGTCCCAGGAGGACCCACATCCCCAGGGAATCCCTGAGATCCTGGGAGACCTTGTGGTCCTGGGAATCCAGGGGGAGCTCTCCCTGGTGATTCACTGATAGAATCACCGGGAGGACCTTTGGCACCTGGGAAAACACATACACTGATTACCAGATGTAGTGTAGTAACACACAGTATACCACAACATATCAGTAGGGCTGAATAAGTGATAATAAATCATAAATTAATGATAGTGGAACAAATATCACATATATAGATCTCAAACTATTTTTTTATCTCATTGATTGAATTAATATTTTCTACTTGCCTCCCTGTCACAATGTTTTCTGCACATTCTACCATGAAACAAATCCTTAAAAGGATTTATAAAAAATACTAGTAAATATTTTCACTCGCAGTGGCACTCACCAATCTCTCCACGTGGACCAGTTTCTCCCTTGTGGCCTTGAGGCCCAGGAAAACCTTGCTGACCTTTGGGTCCTGGAGGACCCATGGGACCACTAGGACCTCTTTCACCTGTCAAAGTGCAGCAATAATTAAAGTGCAGTCAAGTGAATGGCAAGACTGTAAATACTGATGATAGCAGTCTGACACTGTAGTGTACCTTTTGGTCCAATAACGCCTGCATAGTTCTGAGATCCAGGAGGTCCTGGGAGGCCCTTATCTCCCTTACGGCCTGGCAAACCATGGAGACCAATTGGTCCTGGGTCTCCTTTGGAGAAGATGCTGCTGCCTGGAGGCCCCTGTAACCCAGGAGGACCTAATAATGCAATTAAAAAAAGCCAGTTATGGACAGACATGAAAAGGCACAAATACCCACAGTTAAACATAAACATGCATGAAAATCCATGTTCTGTTCTAAATGTGGCCACGCAAAGATGGAGATGAATACAGACAAGCAGATGAAAGGTCACACACATACACACCTGGGGGTCCTGAAGGCCCTCCGTATCCTATATCTCCATAGAGTCCTGGTGAAAGCGTGTGGCATTCTTTGCCAGGGTAACCAGGTTCACCTGGGAAGCCTGGATGTCCTGAAGGAAGAAATACACAGCAATGTAACATCTTATCTCATATATACAGAAACTGAACAATGAATGTAACCACTGTAACTGAACTTAATGAATGGAGAGTGAAAAAAGTCAGAGAGTGCAATGAAATCGTAACAACATAATACAATCTGAGTATTATTGCCCCACACCCTAATAAACTGGTGTAGTAGATGTACTATTGATATTACTAGATAGGATACCTGTGTCACCAGGTGGCCCTCTTGGCCCTTTAGGCCCAGGAAAAGAGGGTCCTGAAGGCCCTGGCAGGCCCTGGTGACCCTTGACTCCAGGAAAACCAGCTGGTCCTGGAGGGCCGGGGATTTCTGCTCCTTGAAGTGACAAATGAGGACATTTAAGACACAGTATTACAGTACATTGTAGCATGTGGTCGTGGTTACTCTTGTATAGCCTAAATGATACTAATTACAGTTTTTAGTATGAGTCAAGTTAACTCTTATTAATGAACAGGGTTCAGTTGACACATACTTCAGCATTTCTATTAAAGGCAAATTGTGAGTAACTGTGCAGAAAAAGCAAAACCAGTAGTTCACACACCATAAAAGATAATGGCTAAACTTATGCACCTTACCATTTGCTCCTTTCATCCCTTTTGGACCTCTAAGTCCATCCAATCCATCCAGACCGGGTGGTCCAGGGGGCCCTAGCATAAGACCATGATACTACTGTAAAAGATAAGCCCAATTTTCTAACAATCCCATGCAGAAACTAAAACCAAAAATAACATTCATGTAATCACCTTAACATCTGTGAACCCAGAAGCTGGTTAAAGTTACATGTATATTTGTCTGTGCCACAGACTTCCATTGTTGTCGACAAACTATGCTAACTATGTGCCTCATGTGCCTCATGTGCCTCACAGAAAATCTGAGCCCCATTCTTTTCCAAAAAGAGCTGATGTGGAGTTGACTTTTTTCTTACTACAGAGACTAAAAAGTGATGGCCATTCTTAGCCTTTGGAGCTCTTTTTTTTTGGAAAAAAGACAGCCCCCACATTTTTTGCAAGGAAGAAATGTGGTAGTCAGTGCAGACATTTGGCTCACTGGTGTGTTTTTAATAGTCTTTGGACAACAGTGGAGGTCTACAGGACAGATGGATAAGCTAAACTCCCAGTGGACATAATGTTAGTACCTGGAGGCCCATATGGGCCAGGTGGGCCCGGTGGTCCCAGACATCCATCATTGCCTGGAGGACCTGGAAACCCTGGAGAACCTGGTGGGCCATGAGGCCCAGGGAAACCTGTAGAGACACACACAAAAGAGCCCACACTAACACACATACATAAAGCCCAAAATTCTAATTACTCTAGTGAACAAGCATAAGTATACAATTTAAAAACTGGGAAATAATTTTTAATGGTTAAAGAAGCAAATATGAATTTGTACAAATCAAAATACTAAACATGAAGATAAGAGAAAAATCAGGCTGACTTGTTGCTACTGAATGACACAATATGTAGAGTACGCTGACGTGCTGATACACAGTGAACAAGCTTTTTATCATGCTTATAACCAGTACCCGAGGACAGGACAAATGTTCTTATTCTTCTCCTGAGTAATACCATGTCAATATTCCCAAGTGTAAGAGTGACAAACATCAGTATGGTTCCTTGAACTTATTGCTGCATTAAAATTGGCTTCCTTATTCAAATCTTCACTAGAAATCACCTGGTCCTCCTGGTCTTCCTGGTTCCCCGGGAATGCCTGGTTGTCCAGGCTGTCCAGGCCATCCACTGGACCCCGGGTCACCTGGATCTCCTGGACTCCCTCTGGGTGCTGGAGGAAATTATTTTGTGGTTATACATTTATTTCCAGTTATATCTCCACTTACTCCAAAGTTTAGGGAACTGACAAGAGGCTTAACTAGGGTTTTCTAGTCCTTCACCATCACTTAAAGTATTGTAAATAAGTAGGTCTTCTGTTCATTTTGGCATTCCTTTACACACCTCTAGGTCCATCCTCCCCTGGTAATCCTTTAGGTCCAGGTGGACCCAACTCTCCATAAGACTGTCCTGGCTCACCTAGAAAGAATTTGGAGAGGCTTTATAAGGTAGGTTCAGTCCAACAGAATGAAACATTTATGAAACTCAAACAGATTGGGTTTTATTGTTTTATATACAGAATCTAATGGTATTTGCATTCATAACAATATATCATACAGTTTTCTGATATACCTGATGAACTTGTCAGTGATACAAACTGCAGATTTGCATTTTAATATAAACTTTACATTTTCTCTCTGATATGAAATCAGCTATTATATACATCATAGTATAATAAAACCCATGACCTTGTCTTAAGACTCACCCTTTGCACCAAGAAATCCTGTCAGCCCTGGGATACCTATATGTCCTGTTGGCCCTGGATCTCCCTGTAACAATTTCACATCTTTCTGACTTATAATAAATGATCGATATTAAAGCCACATTCAAGTGTAAAGATATACATTTATTTATCTAGAACTGGCCAAAAACATAATGTAGCAAAAGTGGCTCAAAACCGCTATCCATTACGGAGAGCAGGGATTTACAGGAATTACTGTATATGCTGCTAGTGGCAACATAATTTGTTGTTTAAATCAATGTGACTCAGCTTTTTTGTGCATCTGGCTATAGAGTGATCAGATACCAAAATCTGTGTACTGAAAAATGAATACAATAAGCTGGGGTCATTGTGTACCAGATCTCCACCATGCCCAGGATACCCCCTTGGACCAGGGAAACCTTTGATTCCTGGGTGCCCAGGAGGTCCCGGTATTCCTGCCCTGCCTGGAGCACCAATGTTACCCTTAAACCCTGGTGGACCTGGCCACCCCTCAGGCCCTGTATCACCTGGCATTCCCCTTGCACCTTTGAAGCCTGTCAGTGACAAAATAAAAAATGATTTAGTTCTATAATTTATATCAACATCTCTATATCTTTATAGTTAAGTGACATCCTGCTAGCGAGAATCATCATATAAGAAACAGTGCCATTGCCTGCAAGTCCATGTTTGCCTGGTAGCCCCATCCTTCCAAAAAGTCCAAGTGGGCCTTTTGTTACATTCACAATCCTTGTTGGTCCCGGTAATCCTGGGGGACCCTGTAAACCTCAATAGACCACAAAGTTGAAATGTTCATGAAGTATACAGAAAGGACAATTCAGTACCATGAATAAAATAGTGATTATGTTGATTTATCTTTTTTCCTTCCTCAATCATCGTTATCTGGGTTTTTCTCTATATTTGTGTAGGGTATTGACCTTACTGTGTAAAGTGCCTTGAGATGTTGTGATTTGAAGCTATAGAAACAAAACTGAGTTGCACTGAACTTAATATTACAGTTGTACATACAGTATTCTGACTGTTTCAGAAGTTCTGTGAATGACCTGGTCAACCACAACTGTTTCCTATACATTACTTACAGTATATTTCTAGGTTATAGATTATAGCTTCTGAGACATTTTAGTCATGAATATTTATTACAACAAATAACTACAAAAAATCTTGTAGAAATTGCTGACCACATAGCATCTGGTAAGACTGAATATACCTAGTGAGACATGGTTAGTATACAGACTTACCTTTACTACCAGGTAGTCCAGGTTGTCCTGGGTCTCCTGGGTGACCATTAAAACCTCTCTCTCCCGGTTTACCTCTGGGTCCTGGAGGTCCAGGATGACCTGGTAAACCTCCTTCACCAGCCCTACCAGGATACCCCCTCTCACCTAGATGTTTTGAAATAAAAATTAGTTTTCAGGTAGTATGTACAGAGGTAACGATATAGTTTAGTGGGGTATCCTTTTTCCCCAAAGAGATGATGCAGGTTTAATCTTAACTGACCAGATGGTGTAAACAAGTAAGTTCATTAGTCCACCTTTCTGTCCTGGCCAGCCATCGATCCCAGGATCTCCTGGGGTGCCAGTGGTGCCTCTTGGTCCAGCTGAGCCTGACACACCAGGAGGACCAGGAAAACCTTGAGGTCCCCTCTGTCCATGACCAGGTGGACCTATATCCCCCTTTAAACCCTTCTGACCAGGGTAACCTGTGCAATGTTATAAAATTCAGTAAGAGAAATATGCTCCTGGATGGTTAGCTGGTGGCTACACAACAAAATGTACCCTGGTATTAATCTTGCCCACATTTTTAAGGGACATCCTGAGTGACACTATCACATCCATGATTTTGTGATCACCTGGTACTCCCCTCTGTCCAGGGTTTCCTGGATGTCCTGGAGGACCTGGAGGTGCCTGTAGGTCACACTCAGTACAGGGTGTGCCTGGGGGTCCAGTGGCACCAGGGTCACCATTGTCTCCTGGGTCTCCTTTACGGCCTGGTAGTCCAGGTTGGCCTTGTATGCCTGTGATTCCAAAACACCAATAGTTAATTTTAATGTTCAGCAATGAATGGGAAGTAAACACCAAGGACACTTACAATGTACTGCTTTATGTGATACATGCTACATTAACAAAACTCTACATTGTTGAGTGTTTTTTATGATGTTCAACTAAAGATAAATGAAACTGACCTGGAGACCCCGGGTTTCCTGGAAACCCACGAACTCCTTTTATACCTACATCCCCAAGGAGCCCATGTGGGCCCGGAGCACCTGGACTGGCAAAGAGGACATCTCCCGGGGCCCCCTTTATTCCTGGAAGTCCTGGCAATCCAGGAGGACCTGGAGGGCTGTCCAAGCTAATTCCACTGGGACCAGGGTCACCTGGATCCCCATCTAGACCTAAAGGTCCTGTTACAAATGAGAAAAAACTTTAAGTGTACAAACAATCTACCTAACTGTATAATTTCTTAATTATTAACTGATCATTTTTATGTATTATCTTGTGTGCTTGATGATCAACAAGCTGCAACCTGGGCCCAACAATAAAGATTGATAATTCTGTGTATAACTTTGATGTGAGGAGCCATTACCTGGTGGTCCAATCCCTCCAATTTCAGCATCATCACCTTTCATGCCTTTAGGGCCTGGGTGACCTTGAGATCCTGAGAGACCGTCTCTTCCTGGGTGACCTGGAATCCCTGGAATAGGCCAAATAAAAAGTTGAATTTCAACATGTATGAACAAGGATTTAACTGCCAAAAACCATGCTTTCTTCATTATGCATGACTTAGTACATCAAACAAATTCTGCAATCAACTTTTGAGCTGCTTGTAAATACAGCACTTGTAGTAGTAGTGTGAATTTATTTGATAATATGATTATGTAAGGTAATTTTTTTGCTCTCCTTTGATTCTGGAACACTGCCTTTCTTCCTGACCTTGTTCTAGAGCATATATAAGATGCAGCGTTTTTTTTTAAGGCAGAGCACCCAACTACATTTCAGTGTAGGAGAAGCATACTTGTTCCCTCTCATCAGTGTAGCAATCACCCTTAGCTAATACTTGTTATTTTTAAAGTTCCTCAGTCTAGTGAGGACTTTCTGAGATAACATGTTTAAGACTTACCTGCTGAAGCAGGCTTTTTTCCTTAGGACCAGGTGCTCCAATCTTGTCTTCATCACAGCATTTTTCAATTTCACCTAGTCACACAAACGCAACATGATTTTTTAGCCATGACACCTTGGTTCATTCTTGAAGGTGTGTGTGCTAACAGCAATGTGGAATTTATGAATTTAATCGGTCTCTGACCTGGAGGGCCTGGTCGTCCAGGAAATCCTGGAAGGCCAGGCAATCCCTGATCTCCTTTTGGCCCAGGTGGCCCCAGAGGGCCTGGAAAACCAGGACCTGGGGGTCCTACAAGCCCTGGAATCCCTTTGGGTCCAACAAAGCCAGGGTCACCTTTGGGACCAGGTAATCCTTCATATCCACCACCCTGGAAAATGTGTTACTTAATATGATAACTGCAGAACCAAATCAGAGTGCCACAAAGTGGCACTTATTTTTGTTTTCACATGTGCAGTATAATTAACCTGGGACGATTTAAAGATGAATTATACTATCTCTTCCCTGAATTACATTTACAGTATTTAAAATGTACACGCTTACTGGTGAGCCAGGGTCTCCTGAAGGGCCAGGTGGGCCATCCAGTCCTGGCCTGCCTGTGTTTCCAGGAGGGCCAAGATACCCAGGTACTCCTTGTTTACCCTTGGCACCTTTCAACAACAACAAAACTATAGATATTAGAATATAAATGTTTAGCAACTCTTTGTATTCTAATTTAGCCACAAGCACTAGTTGCCAACAGATAAATTCAACTTACTTTTATATTTTAGTCTCCACTGAAAAGACTTTGCAGAATATTATGATTTCTTCACTAGTAGTATTTGATGAACATAGCTGAAGTGTTACAACACATGCCATATAACCATGTACACTACTTTCTGCTAACAATCCCACAAAGCAATATTCCATAAAAATGAGAAAATAGCCAGTGAGCAGCTCTACAGTAGTTAGTGATGATGCCAAATGACAACAAGAATTTGTGCAGTAGCGACCAAAAGTGGAGTGACAGCATCGGATTGCCAATCAAAACTGTCAAATCAACTGAAATACACCTCTTTTTATATAATCAAATAACTTGTTAAAAGCAATCTTACCATAAAAATGACCACTTGTACATACATCTGCATGATAATGTCTTCCAAAAACAACAGAAGTGACCTCTGGGAAAAACTGAATGAATTTGTACTTTGATTTTTTAATTTGGCTCATGTCCCATCCACTAACATGAGTCGGTGGGATTTATGACATATACTGCAACCAGCCACTACAACCAGTCACAGTGGCTTTACTTCTGGGAGCTCTTAGCCTGTCCATTGTTTTTACAGTTTCATTTTGGATTTTTGTCTAAATGCTGCCCCTATGCACTGCTGTTATTGCACTTCTGGTTAGATGCTAAACTGCATTTTGTTGCCTTGTACTTGTACATGGGTAATGACAATAAAGTTTAATTGAATCAAATCAAATCTAATCTAATCTAATCTATGCTGTCAGATTGGTGAATGTATTTTCTTGATATCCTTCTATTTTGTCTATTTGCATTTGTTTTCTTAAGTTGAGCTCTCAGGGCCATCATACAAAAATGACAGAAAATAATATTTTATAACTATGATATTGACATGTTGATGTAGACTTCTTCCATCCTCTGTACAGTTTTGGCTTTAACAGATGCTCACCTTTAGCCTCTATCACAAAAGGTTCACCTTTCTGACCCTTCGGTCCCTTTAAACCAGCACTTCCTTGAAAACCCTGCAAGAAAACACAAAGTGAAATACAAAACCACTACAGATGTTTTAAGTCCTGCTATCCTTACCTGTGGTCCTCTTGGGCCCTCATCCCCTTTCAATCCTGGGTTCCCCATAAGTCCTTTAGTTCCAGGTAATCCTAGAGGTCCTGGATAACCAGGTGGACCAGGGGGCCCTATGCTTCCCTTGCTGAACCCACATTCACATTCCCCTGGACAACCTGTAGGTGATGGGATGGCAAAAATATTAGAGTGTGATGCAGGACCTTCATAAGCTGTAAAACTCTATGTAGTCATAGCATTACATACTAGAACATAAAAAATCTGTTTCTATCTCTAAGTTCAGCTCCAGTAAATTCCCAAAGTATGTTGGTGGAGAGTTCCTGCCTCAAGTGGAGGAGTTCAAGTATCTTGGGGTTTTGTTCACGAGTGAGGGAAGGATGGAACGGGAGATTGACAGGTGGATCGGTGCAGCTTCTGCAGTAATGTGGTTGATGTACTGGTCCGTCATGGTGAAGAAGGAGCTGAGCTGTAAGGCGAAGCTCTCGATTTACTGGTCAATCTACGTTCCGACTCTCACCTATGGTCATGAGCTTTGGGTCATGACCGAATGGGCAAGATTCCGGATACAGGCAGCCGAAATGAGCTTCCTCAGCAGGGTGGCTGGGCGCACCCTTAAAGACAGGGTGAGGAGCAGAGTCACCCGGGAGGAGCTCAGAATAGAACCGCTGCTCCACCACATCGAGAGGAGCCAGCTGAGGTAGCTCAGGCATCTGTTTCGGATGCCTCCTGGGCGCCTTCCTAGGGAGGTGTTCCAGGCATGTCCCACCGGGAGGAGGCCCCAGGTAAGACCCAGGACACGCTGGAGGGACTATGTCTCTCGACTGGCCGGGGAAAGCTTCAGCATTCCCCCGGAGGAGCTGAAGGAAGTGTCTGGGCATCTTTGCTTAGACTGCTGCCCCCGCGACCCGGTTCCGGATAAGCAGAGGAAAATGGATGGATGGATGTTGTTAGATTCTACAAAGGGTTAGTAAATATAGAGAAGAACAATTTTTGCTTATGTGATCAGCTATTGCACAGAAATGGCCCTAGATCACCTTTAATTCCTTTGAGCCCTTTGTTTCCAGGAGATCCTTTGGATCCTAGCTCGCCAGGGTCACCTGGGTAACTGGGCTCACAGTAGTAATCTGTGGGATCAACCGGCCACAGATATTGACCAACATATGGTGAACTGCATGTGATTTGAAATCAAATTTGAGTTCACTGATCAAAATGTAATTAAAAACTTACCTCCACATCCTAATCAGATCCCATCAAGTATGCCATACACATGCAAACACACACACAAAGAAAAGCCAGAATGTAAGTGCTACTGTAATTCAAATATTTATTTATTATATTATATACACCATATATTATTTATTCAAATAATGAAAGTATATCTGTGACTTTAACCAACACATAAAGGAAACACTTGAGCAGCAATTAATAAGCAGTGAGTACAGGTATACCTGGACGACCAGGAAGGCCTATGACACCTTTAGGTCCAGGGAGTCCTTTAGCTCCCTTTGGTCCTGGGAATGGATTGATTTCAAAGTTGTTATAGGGCCCTGGCTCTCCCTTGTATCCTTTTGGACCAGGTGGGCCTTGTGGACCAGGAAGACCTGGCTCCTCTAGGAAGGTATGAGAGAAAATGTGAAACTTCAGATTAGTTATAATCATGTTCATCAGACTTCTTCATTTTGAATGAAGTCTGCTTTGGTTCTCATTTGGATCACCTGACACCAAGGCTGGACTCTTACCTGGCACTGTTAATCCTGGTGGGCCAGGGGGTCCATGCAGGCCCATGTACCCAGGGTCACCTGGGAGTCCAGGCTGTCCTGGATGTCCATGGTCACCTTTAACACCTGAAACATAACAGACACAGAACTGTGAAAAAGTCAGAGTTCATCGCTGTCATTCAATAATCATGGTTGTTTTCTAACATAAAAGTCCTGCGATATTCAGAGAAATGTTTTTGTTATTTAGCCTTATTGCTATAAATGAGGTGGACAAAATAATAAAAACATCTGTTAGTATTGTGCCAACTGCTTGTAGCTATTAAAAATTCATGACAAAAATAAAAGTAAAATATTACTCATAATATTTCAGATTTTGTAAACTAAAAAAAAAATCCATTGACTAAAATTTGACTATAACAAGTACTATTTTGGTTAAAAGACTAAGGGCTATATTTTCCTGCAACAGGGCAGTGTTAAACTCCAGGCACAAGGTGAATATGGATGTGTGCAACAATGTTTTACATTTTTGGTGACCAGTCACAGTACACTTTCATGCGCAGCCAGGCATTTCCGGGAGCATTGTGAACAGGAGGCGGAATACATTATAGGGTGGAAAACATCGTGAGCAGGTGGAGTCAGGCCTGGCTTTACTTTTGACCAATCAAACCAGCTCCTCACATCCCTTTTAAAGAGCATGATGGAAACCTGACTGACTGATATCACTGATGTCAGGACATGGAAATATATTAGAGGAAAGATTCCTTCCCTGCCATCTTCTTCTCCTGCCATTTATGGACTCCATTCTTAGATTGACAATGACAAAACTATTTATGTAGAAGTACTGCACATAAATATTCACTCAGTAGTCTGCTAAAATCACTGACCAGCTTTTGTGCATGGAAGAAAGAAAGTCTCTGATCCTGTAACCAGCAGCAATTATATGGTGTAATTCACTCACAGCTGCATCTAGTGCGCGAGATCCACGGGGGTCTCGCATGTAACTTTACAAATGTTGTACTGTTTTTAAAACAATATAAAAATTATATTGTAGTTATTGCATTTATGGTGGATCTGACTATGGTCCACCAGAGTGCACAGCCAGTGGATGTGTCAGTAACTTTATCTCCTACATTCAAAAGCAATCATGCACCTGAGGAAAACTGCATAACGAGTGCAAATGAGGCGAGGCAGAAATTGCGCTGGCAGAAAAATAGAGCCCTAAGTCTAAAGCTGGATCAAAATCTATTTTAATATTGAGGAAGACCAAGGCTGTAAACTATTGGACTTTAATTCACGAAATATTTAAAAATCAAAAATCCATTCTTTGTAAGTGGGAAAACTTGAAAAATCGGTGGTGTATCAAACACATATTTGCCCCAGTAATGATGTGGTCTCACCTCTGACATCACTTCCATTGTGAACATACGATAGACCAGGAAGACCTGGATCTCCAGGGTATCCCTATTCAGTGCAAGGACAAAGAAAGAAAACTTCAGTCACAAGTAGAAAACACCAGTGATGTACATACAGTAATAGGAGATGAGAAGAGTGATTGGGGATCTGGTCACTCCTCTGGTCCAGGAAATGTGATTTTCAAACTAGTAGCAGAGGGAGCAGCAGACATGAACAGATTCACCACTTTTTTCCTATATTTACAGAATACCTGTAAGGGGAACCAAGGCTCTACAAAGATGCTGACAAGCATCTGTTCTGCTGAAGATTATAGATCCATATACATATCCTTTAAGCTTCTCTCCTAGTAGCCATCTACATTTCCATTTATAGAAACCTAGCTTGTTAACACCTGACATAAGTTTCCAAATTTTTGTTCAAACTGTCATGCGGAATGCTTTAATTTTTTATTCAATGCTCACCTTTGGCCCAGTTCTTCCAGTAAGGCCTGGAAGGCCTCTCTCTCCAGGGAAACCCTGAAAGTATATTTCAGTATATTTAACTTGAAAAGATGGTCAATGTATAAGAACATGTGAGAAGGTTTAAGCATTTTATAGGTCTACCTCAGGTCCTGTTGGTCCATGTGTACCTGTAAATCCCTGAAGACCCTTGAACAGAAACAGTGGGGTGAAAAATATTGTGCATTCATGTATAAATATGTGTCAAAAAACATTGGGCAGTCTGTTCTACAGTCCCCTACTCGAGGTCCAGGAAATCCAATGATTCCTTGTTCTCCTTTAATTTCTTCTATGTTGTAGTCTCCTGTAACACCCTGATAAGAAAAATAGAAAATTAAACAACTTTCTCTCCTTGTCAGACATTCAGTACTTGTATGTACTGTAACATATAGCATAAAACTCACTGTTCTTCCCCTTGGTCCACATGATCCAGGAAGACCTTGGTCTCCCTGAATAAATAAAAATTACAGCAGGAAAAGGCAGAGTTTGGTTTCCAACTTTTAAGATACAATACACTGCAACAAGATGATGTTGTTTGGATTGATTAAAATTAAGGGCCTGCCATAAAAACCTTAAAGACATGAATTAAGCTTCTGTAGGACCTAAAGCAATAGTCTGGTTTAAACATAAAGGGTGACCAGCAATGTGCCATTACCTTGTATCCTTTGAGTGGAAGAAAGTCTGGAGGAAATTCTACAACTTCTTCTGGTCCTTGTGGACCGGGCAGGCCTTGTTCACCCTGGAATATGGATTAAAAGAGGTAAAGACACTTTCAAAGTTGCAACCACTCAAGCACACATACCTCACAACTGCACATACACTGAGTAAAACCACAGCTGAATGTTGTCAAAGGCCAAATTTGTTTCTTACATCATCACCTTTGTCTCCTGCCAGTGATCCTCCAGGGTCACCCTACACAACAACCAAAAGTTTAGCATGATTTTGTGTTTGTTTGGATGTAGATGTGTATGTATGAAAGTAGTCTCTGTTACAGCCTGCACCTATCAAGACTGTGAAACAGGTGACTTACTGGTGGTCCTCTGCCACCTTTAGGACCTTCCAAGCCCTAAATAAAATCACACGCACACACAAACACATGTAGATATAAAGCACTGAATGTCCTCTTATGACATAGATTATGATTATTAGTGGTGGTCTAATATATTACTGCATATGCCATATGGGCACTAATATGCAGTAATATATGGTCTTCTAGTATAGTTACAACCTACATAATATATAATAAAAGTGAGAATTTTTTTTAAACCTCATATCCAGGAAGACCGGGAAGTCCAATGTGGCCTTTAGGCCCAGTGTCTCCTCGTCTTCCCTAAGTTAAAAAAACACACATAATCATATGTATCATAAAAGAGTAAATATTTAGTGCAAGCAGAAAGGGAGAGAGTTACTTCATGCTTTATTTATTAATTAATATAACGAACTAAAAAAACATACAGGTAGACCACGTTCTCCATCTTTCCCACGGTCCCCCTGGAATATAAAATTAACTGAAGATGAGAATGATGAAAAATCAAGATGGAAATTTACACAGACATGGTAAATTTTAAATAATTATGGAACTGCACAAACACAAAGGGGTTGTAACACTGGTAAAGATCCACCCATAACAATTTCAGCTTGTATAGTAAAGGAGAGCTTACAGAAAGTCCTGAAAGGGTAGCATTGTACAGAGGTTCTCCTTTAATTCCTTTAGGTCCAGGTAAACCCTAAAATGAAGAGACATTAAATGCTGACATTAGACACATCAGAAGAGGAGGAAAGAAGAGGAGTTCTACTCACCCGTGGCCCATGGAGACCATCCAAACCAGGAACACCAGGTACTCCTGGTCGACCCCTTGTCCCATTACAGCCATCTGCTCCTGGCAAACCAGGCTCACCACCTGGCCCAGGGTGGCCCTGAACAACACAGTGCAGTTATGGTGATGAAGTATGGTTGCAGAATGTTAGAAGTAGCAATTATAACTTTTATGACTCTATGTGAGAATAATAGAAATAATTTACGGCATTCAAGCATATGTTGCATTGTTTATTTTTTTTTCCTAATTATGTATTGCATGACATTGAACAACTCAAACATAAATGCTTTAGTGGTGAAGAGGTTGCAGTGTAATGAGAAGATCCAGGCCAACATCTGCTGCATGCCTTAATTCGCCCACTAGAGGGCACACCAGACACACACTTCAAATCACTGCACCATCTACTGTGGAGTCTCTAATATTATGTCTTGAATGTATGAACAGGACAGCTACACAACTGTGACCACTACATGGCATATTAACAAATGGAAAAGTGTACGATATTATCATAGGTATACGCTAAACTGCTTTTGAGAGATCATGGAAAGATACTTTTTCAGTTTAGTTATATGGGTTTTGGGAAATTGGTGCAGTCCCTTCAGAGGGTTACTGGTCTGTAGGAGATTATTATTGTCAGTGTGAGTTGTATGTGTCTTTTTCTGAGTTGTAGTTAAATGTACAACAATAATAGTTTACTCACATTTGAGCCACTATTACCAGAAAACCCAGGAGCACCAGTCTTGCCCTGAAATGTTTAAAAATAAAAAAATAAATAAATAAAGGGCAGCAATCATTCATTACTGGATTGGATTACATTATTCGTGTTCATGCTCACCCATTTTATCTATCATTGGCACTCCTTTATTTTTAATACATTCACTTATGTAGACTTATTTGAATCGTTAGTTGTATTAGCATGCCTTTCTGTGCAGTCTTGGTCTCAAGCACACAAACACAACATGCACATGAACATTTGCACTAACACGGTCTCCTTTGGGCCCCTCTGGGCCATGTGATCCTTCTGCTCCCCTCCTGCCTTTCTCTCCAGGTGGCCCTTCATGCCCCCTTGGTCCCGTATGTCCCCGGGTGCCTTGCTGACCTACCGTCCCTGGAGGCCCCTACATGGGGAAAAGTCAAGTATATAAAACCTTAGACTGCTGTTGTGAGTGATGTTGTTACTATAGGAACTGACTGCTGTTTGTCATTTATTGTTTGAAAGCATAACAGTATACCAGTAATGTTGGACTGTACAGATGCATTTTAGTGCCTAATAATCTAAATTTAGCACAGCCGAATCAAGTCATGGAATCCAATTTCCTAATTTTGTTTCTTTTTTCCTCTTTCTTGGCTGCTAGTCCTGCTAGGCATTCATTATTAAGACAGGGAAAATTTAAGATCCTTTTAAGAGAATTAAAAGGCAACATAAACCTTTTTGTACAGATGAATGTCTTTCTAACAAAGATAATGAACAAAAACTAAAAATACAAACCTTAACTATTGGGAGAGTAAGTAAGGACAGCTTGCCATCATATAACAATATACAGTAAGAAAGTTCATACCCGTGCACCTTTGGCAGGAAGACACTGACATACAGAGCAGTTTCTTCCTTGACAAGGGTCCTCGATTGCCCCCTGCAACAAGAAACAGACTAATTGTTTGCCTTAAATGCAGTAAGGCTGACCATTACTGTCTTTGAGAAAAAGACTGGCTGACCTGTAATGTACTAGCTACATACTGTCTTTCTGTCTGTTTGTGTGTGTCTCAGCAGAGCAGGTTGACAGCAAGAGGTTGGAAAACATCAGCTGGTACATCAGATAAGACTGTATTTTGGACACAGCGTGCATATATAGGGCTTTGAGAATGCACGTTTCCCTGTGAAGACTAACCACTGCTGATTAGAAAGTTAGAAACAAATCAATGTTTTAACATAGACTTGGGAAAGTCATGCCTTCTCTGACCTTGGTGATAAAGCTCTTGGAGCTTCCTCCAGAAAGGCCTTCTGTGAATCCACACCTCCAATGCCAAGTATTCCCACTGATGTCTATTCGTTAGTGTGTGTACTGGGAGTTTTTCAGTGTAGGGATCTGTGTCACAAACATTTAGCAATGTTTTCTTAGAGTTTACTAAATATTTGGATAAGTTTTTGCTGGTGAAATTGAAGTGTGTCTAACATCTGTTGATAAAACCTGTTCTTCTTTTTATTTTGGCCCAAACACTGATGGGAATGCAGCACTTGGTTTTGTCTTGGACAGGTCACTGAGATTCAGCACATCAGCCAAATAAGGAGCACACAGTGAGAAGTGAAACCACTGGCAGGCTGATATTTCTACATAAATGGTAAACAACAATTAGCATTAAGTTACATTCAACTCCTGCAACCAGACATTTTGAAAGACATCAGATTATTAAGTTTGCTGATGACTCTGTCATTGTGTCTCTGTTGAAAAATGATTACTTTGATCATAGACTTATAGTGGCAGAGTTTACAGACTGGTGTAATTTGCTATTCTTGGATAACAAATTACAAATTCTTGGAACATATGGATGCTGGCTGTTAGAAAGCATGCATTTTTACTGAAAGCTTAAAGGTTTTGAAGTTGATAGTGTTCTTATGATAAATGTTTTATTCTTATTTTATTGAGCTTTTTTTTATTTGCTTGTAATGGGTCATTCCTTATTAGGAACAGGAATGGACTACAAAGTACTGTAAAAGTGTGTAGTAAAATACCTGGAATAACCCTGAACAACCCCTCTGACCTGTATAGGTTTTGTAAGGCCCAATTCTAACCACCCTTTCTTTAAAGAATTTAAGATGCTCCCATGTGGTCGCAGATACAGTATGATATAATGCATGACTAATAGACCTAAAAACTCCCAGCTGCTATTGTACTATGTAATTCAGTGTTTTTGTCTATTGTTATTATTGGGTGGATGGTGACTGTTTTTGCTACAGGCTGTACAACAAATTGTTTTTAGCAGATAATAAAGGGAAACCAATCAATCAATCAATCAATCAAAACAACTTCAGACATCCGGAGTTGGTGGCTCACTGGAGTAAGTAACAGAGAGATACTGACCAGCAAAGGTTTATTCGAGTCTGTGGACTCCAGTGTTGTGCATGAACGCACCTTTTTTTTTTTTTCATAAAACGGTGAACTGAAGGGATCACTTTTCAACTAAATAACTTGAACATCAAGTCATTACCATGCAGGGTGGTGGAGGTGAGTGCCAAAAGGGCACATTCAGTACAGAGAGTGACTGTAACATCACTATGCATCCAAGCCACCCAAATTATGGTTGGAATAAAGTTAGGTTCAGATTAAGGTAGCCTATTAAGGGGAAACATCTCAATAGGGAAAATATTTCATCACAGCACCGGGGTGTAGCTACTGCACTACAAATAGCAGTGCATCCAAAGGTATGTAACAAACTGCCAATAGAAAATGTGGCATAAGTGCTGACCATCCTAGTTCCCTAGTCTCGCTGAAACAGCTGGAAGACAGCTTTGTGCAACACTTTGTGGAGGCCAGCAAACAAACCACACGCACATATGCAAAACTAACCACTTAGTCACCACCGTTAAAGTCTTTTCTTCCATAATACCAAACCACTGTGTGTGAAAATGCTTCCAGTAAAAGACAAATCTTACGTGTGGCTTCTCCAACTAAGCGTATTTTGGCGTTTCCCCTTAGTTGGCGCCAAGCACCAATTTGTTCAATACTGCCAACTGGTGGTACTCACTTCAATTGTTCTCCATACTGACCGCTAGTTGTCAATATGGAGCAAATTGCTGCATGGTGCACCAGAATGAGGAGAAGAAGACGCCAAAACACACTCAGACAGGCCATAAAAATTAGTATTGTGTTTTAATCAAAGCGTTTTCAAACATCTTGATTTACCTGGGGCCTTTTTATTTATTTATTTTTGCAATTAAAATGTATTGAAATGATTAATTACAATGTTTTAAATACTTTAAAGTCACAGTAGCATTAGGAAAGACTTACTGCACTGATCTGCTGCACACAGATGACCAAGACAAGAATGCACCTGCAAATGTAGGCGATAATAATTATCTACAGTTTCATTTATAATATTAATAATAAAAATTGAATATTAAAAAGAAAACAGACAATTCATGCTAAATTGACGCACCTTATGTGTTGCTCTTTGTGAAGGAGAACTAACAAGCTGCTCTTTGAACAGGAAAGCATCAAAAACACTGTCTACTCAAGCTGTTTTCACACTGCAGTCTGTAAATGTGCCTGTGTGTGTCTGAGTGTAATGGAGGTGAGTTTTGTACAAAGTCTACATACTGGAATGCAAATATGGAGATGTGTTGAATATCTGAGTAAACAGGCAAGGAGTGTGTTTGTCCACTGGTAAATAGATTTTCTAAGCAGGGGATGTGAATCCACACTTTTTAAGACATATGTCTATAATAGTTTATATTATTTTCATTAGGGATCAATGGCATGTACAGTTTAAACCCCATTTTTTAAGACAAGGTATGCACTGACCAGACATAACCTTATGAAAACTGACAGGTGAATAACATTGATTATTTTGTTACAGTGGCACCTGTCAGTGAGTGGGGTGTATTAGGCAGCAAGTAAACATTAAGTCCTTGACGTTGGCATGCTTTGGAAGCAGCTTTGACAAGGGCCAAACTGTGATGGCGACTGGGTCAGAGCATCTCCCACACTGCAAGTCTTGCTGGGTGTTCTCAGTCTGCACTACCAAATGTGTCTAAGGAAGGACAGATGGTGAACCGGAAACAGGGTCATGGACGCCCAAGGCTCACTGATGATGAGGTTGGCCTACTGTAGACTAAACTTTTAAATGTTATTCATCTTTTTCAAAAGATTTCACTTAGTTTGAACCTTTGTTAAATTGAGCATAAACTTCACCTTCATGAAGGTACAGTAGGACTTAGTGCAAGACTCTTGCATTACTACATTATTACTAAGTATACCTAATAAACCACCATCGCAGTGTGTGAGATTGTGCACAGCACAAAAAGTTATCAACAGACATGGGTGCTGCTATATTGCTGTTATTGATAATAATTTAGTATAAATATTGTTACAGCGGGACTGGGACTCACCTGAGGGGGTGAACAGTAACAACACTGACTGAGGATCTCATGTCATCAGTTTGTTCATCAAGTGAGTGACGGGCTCACTGCTGCCTTTTGTGTTGGAGAAAGGTATGAAACAACAGAGACACCTGTGAGCCACGGACCACTTGACATGATGCAGAACGATTAACTTCCTTTAAGATAGAATATACAGTTGTATATACAATTAGGATATTTAATAAATGGAAATATTCTAAGGATGAAGAAATTGGTTAATGCCATCCTTCCACCAAGATAATCACTTAAAGCATTTCCCAAAATTTTGCAGCTCAATATAGTCTATAGGTAGCAGTCCATCATAAAACAATGTTCACAACTCACCCAAATTCAGAAGCACAAATGAATCTTCATGCAGGCTTTACTGCAGTCCATGCACGATCATCTCCTGCAAGATTCCAAACGTATCTTCTGCCTCTGCTATCAGTAAAAACCTAACTGCCACTGTTTGTTAGTGCTGAGAACGAGGTGATTGGGGTTGGCCACATCAGTATGCTCAGTCCGCCTACATCTTCAGGGACAAGTTAAACAACTTCTCTGGGTTGTTCTGTCTATCAAGGCAGTTCAATCCAGACAGAGAAGCAATAACTGAGTATCACCCAGGATGCTGCAGTGGATAGGTGTAATGTGAAAACTGATTGCGGAGAAGGTCAGTCAAAAAAGACGTTCATCACCCCAGGCGTGTTTGTGGTTATATCTGAGCTGTTGATGTAACCGGAGCAAGAAAAGCCATGGAAAGGCCGGTCTTCATAGTCACTCTGACACTGTTTGCTGTGATGCTGATGGGCATTGGGGCCAACAATGTAAGATGTTTTTTTTCCCCTTACTGACATAACACTATAGAAAGATCTGGTTGATCTGCTGTCTGCAAAGATAGAGTTAAAATTGTATTGACTGCCTTCTTCATTTGTATTTTAATCTCATTCTATACACACATGGGACAATGTCTTATTTTTGATATTTTTAGGATGATATTGTTGCTAGCTATCTTTTCATATTGATCTGCTGACTCTATATGGGAGAATAGCATTATTTATAACTCAGTGTTCCTTGTGTGTATAATGTGAGCACTGTTCACTGCCTCTGTTATATGACGCTGAGGTCTGTTTGTAACTTCAGTGTATATACTTATATGGAACTATCTTTTACCCTGGAGAAGGGTTTGTTTGCACATTTAATTCACTGTGTACAGTATTTGTCACTGGTGGGGGGCCTTTTTATGGGCAATCATTGAAAAGTGTGGGATATGAAAGAAGGAATGTAAAAGGATTTCTCAGAATAAACCAAACAAATGTGGAAATTGTGTAGTGAAGTATTTAGGTTAAATTGTGTTATGTAACAATGACAAAGGGACTGTGTATTGTGAACAACTGTAGAAGAAGGGTACTGCATATAAACAAGCCTAAAGTAATCTCTCTTCACTGTGTTATTATTGATCAAAGAACGGATCATGTTTGTAAATGTTGCACTCAAATCAGTATACTGCCTTCAGTAACCTAGTGGCCAGCCTAGTAGCATCCTAGCTCTGGGGTGGGCCCTTACAGTGCAAAGAGCCATTTTAACATGTACACAAATGGGGAAAATTGTGAGTCTGTATTGAGACACAGTTAAGTGTGTTCTCCATTTTTGCAACACATATTGAACAGTATTACAATTTCTTTTTAGTGTGTTTGCAGCAGAAGATCAAGGTGCCACTGTGAGGGAGTGAAAGGCAGCAGGGTGAGTGGATCATCTACTGTCTGTTAAACAATCAAATCCATCAGTGCTGGGGTTTATGATCAAGAATTATTTCACCTTTTTCTGTTTTAAAACTACTTCTTTTTATGTAACATTTTTTAAAATACCAGTTTCACCTTGATGGCTACAGTTACTGCTGCACGTACTGTACATTACACAACAGGCCATGTGCTATAATATGAGCCAGTGTGCTAGCTGAGTCTTTTTTGTGATGAAATGAACTGTGTATGAACTCCTCTCATGCAACTGTATTGTCTAATTATCTCAGTGAAACCCTAGTACATTCTATGGCATGGTTTTTCTTCAGCTTTCACATAAACCATTGCTTTGGTCTTGTATTCTTTTAATAACTAAATGCACCTATTCAGCTACCATAATTATAATAAAGAATAGGCCCTTTTTTCATAGTAGACAACGTGACTTGTCATAAAGCACTGTTGTTAATAATACCAACGGCTGTGTCCTATTCAAGCGTCACAATAAATAATGACCGTGCGCTGATGAGCCAGCATGGATGATGCCAGGACCCTGAAACTGAAGCAACAACGTGGAATTCAGCTGTCATTCATTTTCTTATTTACATCTGCGCTTTTTCTATACTGTCCTACTTGTCAGAATGCATTATGAGAAAAGGCCTGTTATATTTGTTATTACTACTACCATTCATTTAATATCTGTAAAACAGGTCTCACTGATCTTTAAACAGTGTTCAAAACAGCCCTTACATCAAGTGTTACTAATCATAAATGCTGCAGAAAAAACTGCATAATATGCAGCAGTTTTCACAGTGAAAATATCTGAGTGCTTCAGATGTAGCTGTACAGTGGAACACTTGTCAGATAACGTGCAGAGCCAGATCTTGGCTTAAAAAATCATCGCTTCTCAGTAGCTACTAATTACGTTTTTTGCAACATCCTTCATAATTATTAAAAAAACCCCTGCTGTTTCATCAGGCGGAGGGAGCAGAACACACAAAACCTCTTGTGTCTAATACAGTTTAGACTCAGCAGTTGTCAACAGAGACTCCTGTGGCTCTTTATGTTCCATTAATTGGCAGCATTGACTAATATGTAGCTAGCATAAACTAGGTGTGCAAAATCTAAGAGATGTTTTAGATCCACTGATTCCAAATGCATGTTAAAGAGAGATCAATTAGTAGGGTAGTCAGTAATATTAGAATGGGGACCATGGCCCCCCTGGCCACTCCTTGAGGGTGCCATTGCTTCACTGGTGACATGCAGTGGTATATTGTTGTTGTTGTTTTTTGTTTGTGTAAATAAACATCAGTTTCATTATAGTGTTTGAGTGTGCAGGTATAGTTCAACAGAATTGTGTTAATTATTCACCAACTCATATATTATTGACAATATTTACAAATGAAAGTCAGAATTTATAATTTGAATGATTTTTGTATGTGGCCTGTCCACCTCCTTGTCTCCTTTTCATCTTTCTCTCTCTCTCTCTGATACATACACTCACACCACACAGGGAGACAGAGGTTTCCCAGGAGTTTCAGGGCCCCCTGGGCCAGATGGCCGTCCGGGACCAGATGGTCATGTTGGGCCTATGGGACCAAAGGTAGAATTTCTGCATAGCTTCAGTGGCTGCTTTGCACTTACACTTTGTATAGCTGCAAACCCAAAAATGATATCAAAGGTCAAGACTGACTCAAACTGTGTATAGACAGTGATGAATTATATATTCTCCTTGTGTAACTAGTCAACACTTTTAGTTGTGCTTGTACTGCACCTTACTAGCTCACTAAGATTAATTACATGTTGCTGTCTTTGACAGGGCAGCACTGGACCTGATGGAACGGTGGGGTCCAAAGGAAATCCGGTAACATAAGAGTGCTATCAAAAATTGTCTCTTTTTCAGTGTTTATTTGATGAAAGAGCTTTGATTGAAATGACTCATGTATGTATGTGTAAAGACGACACGCAGCAGACCAGGAACACTGAGTGCCACTCTGTAGCACTCATATGCCTTTTAAAAAGTACACTGGTTTTATTACTGTCATTACAGGGACCAGAAGGCAAAGAAGGGTTTGCTGGCTCTCATGGTCTCCCAGTGAGGTTTCTTATTATTTGCTCTTCAGTATCTGATTATGTTATGTATTGCATTGTATGAGCATACTCCTGAATATGTTAATAGCTGCCTGTTTTTTTTTTAACTACAGCTGATATTCTCTTGCAGGGTATCCCAGGATTACAGGGGCCTCCTGGCCCCCCAGGTGCCCCAGGTTGCAACGGAACCGATGTAATTAAATATAACATTTTAAGAGTGCCATTTCGAATATTGTTTAGCTCATTTGTGAGTTGGAAAATTATTACAAAGTGGCTGCAGATCTTTACAATTACACTTCTTCTACTCGCAGAGAAATGAAATGTGTTTATGTTTAAAGTGTTTGTGATGCTTACTCTAAATGTTCTGAACAATTACCTATTTTTAGGGAGACGATGGACCTCCTGGTATTCCTGGTGCCCATGGTATTGATGGACTTCCAGTAAGAAACAAAAACAAAATAATTGATAATTTTATTATTAATATGTAAACTTGCTCCACCTCTGATCGGCTTTAGTCTTTATTGTATAGTGATGTCCTTAATAACAATCATCAAAGAATGTGCTTACTGTTCAAAACTTGCTTTATCTTTATCTCTACTTTACAGGGTCCACCAGGTCTGCCTGGACCTAAGGTAATAAAGTGTATGCTGTGCCACCCAGAGTTTGTTTTTAAGTACTTTTGTATTTAGGAATGATGAGACAGCAGAATTGCTCAGCAATTATTGCCTTTAAAAATTTATTAGCAGGAAAAAAAAACATGATACAGCACTTGTAGGTGTCCTCTCTCCCTGCCCAAGCTCCCAAAGCTCATTTTCTACCTAGTCCATGTGAGACCCATAACTTATTTAAAGATTTATTTTGTTTGTTTTTCCCTTCTTTGGTTTGTCCTTTCATTGTTATCTGCAACAACAGTGTGTAAATTTGCAAAACTAATTCATGGGACAAACACTGCTGGTAACTATGCACAAAAATACTAACAATAAACAGGCTTTGTTCATATATAAATAAATTTTTTGCTGAGCTAATTTTGTCAAAAGAATGCAGTCTTGCAGCTTTCCAGCTTTGACTATAACTTGTCTGCAACAGACTAAAAGCTGTGATGGATACAGAGGCATCTGACCACAATGCCAAAGCTGACTATTTGCCATATACTAGTTTGTTCTCTGTGTTCTAACATTTTGGCAAACTATTTTGGCCGTGCTACCACCCTTTGGCTTTGGAAAATTAAGAAAACAACAGCTACGGTGCATCTCCTGAACCTGTACGCACCATCTACATTGGCAAAAGCCACTCCACATGTTTTATCTGGTGGGACAGATTCAGTTTGCCATGATCGACTTGACTGACACTTTTATACCTCTTGGGTTGAGGCCATGTGACAAAACACATATAGTGACATAAGTACCTGCTCTCTCAGGAAGTGAATCAGTGCACCAGTGAAGTTTTTCAGTTTGCTATTGACACAGTGTTGTTGCAGATAACAATGAAAGTTGACTCAGGATCTACCTCATGTAATTCCATCTGTACTGTTTACATACACATTTTGCACATGCACAATTGCACACTCACTGCTGAGTATCTACACTCCACGGCTCCCACGTAGCATATATTCTCTCTGCATTATATTGTATTCATGTATTTTTATTTGCTCCCTTCACTTGCTGCTTTAAAGTGCCTTAGATTTGTGATTTTACTGCCTATTTAGATTTGTGTTATTGCTCATATACTTGATATTTCACTTGTAAAATGTGGCATTCATGTGGACAGCAAAGTAAAAATTTCATTGTAGAGGGAAACACATTTCCTAACTGTGCATGTGACAAATAAACACTTTGACCTTGCTAGGAGTAGCAAAGTACAGCAGCTTACTGTCTGGCTACTCCCTAATCTTCACTCCATTTAACTGGCTCAGTAAATCTACCTATACTACATCACAGTCATAGTTTTTAAATATTGGAGTAACATCCTCCCTAAAAGTCCTGGAAATGAAATATTGATTTTAAGAAAGTGTCCACAGACATCTTGCTGACAGTATGTACAGAAGGTGGAACCTGTACAGTGAGGTCAATAGTTGCAGTATAGACCCCAAATGAGAATCAGGATTCTGATAGTCACTCAACATACAGTATGCTTTGGTCTCTCCTCAGGACCATTCTCAATACTTTGAAAACACTTGTGAGTATGAAGGATTCCTGTGTGAGAGTCTAACTGTGACAGACCCATCTATTTCTGTATTGTCATGTCTGTGCCATGGTAGTGGATGCTTTTAACCAGCTTCACCCGTTAAGCATTTGAAACCTTTTAGAAGTCTATGTGAAATGGATCATTTGTAACCCTTGTTCTTCAATAGAATAAGTTAAAACCCTCTAAGAATGAACTCTGCTGTTCCACTAGTTGCTTAGTGAATGATGAGTAGGGTTTATGTGGATGTGGTGATTCATAGTCAACCTCCAAGAAACAGACTGTGGTCATTCTAAGTACATGTAAGTGTGTTAGCTGTACAGATACATGAAGAAAAGAGATGAGGTCTACAGAGCTCAACAACAAACTAGATTTAGATTATGAAGCTATGAAATGCCATTACCTCTTCCATACATTATTAATATACAGTATACACAAGTCATCAGGTATTTCAACACTAAATTTAATAGCTTTAACAACTAAATGTTAATTAAACTCACTTTCTACATTTCACAGGGTGACTCTTGGGTATCAGTGAATCCAACGCCAGGACCATTGGGGCTGCCTGGGAGGGACGGAGAGCCGGTACTTATATTGACTACAATAGTAATAACAGTGGGGCTTTTTGTATAACATTTACCGGGATAGCCAAACACACTTCACATGAGCTTGCTTTGTATTTCAGGGCATTCCAGGTTTACCTGGAGATACTGGACCATCAGGGGACCCCGGACCACAAGGCTCTGTCGTGAGTGAATCTGTTTGAGTGCATTTTGCACTACAGACATTTATTATGTGATGGTTGATATTGCTGCCTGCCTTCTTTATGAACAGGGGCTTCCTGGCCATCCAGGAGCACCAGGATCTAAGGTAGTGCTGAGGAATATTTCTTATATGTGTGTGCATACAGTATTTGATGGCTTACACCTGTGATAGCAAGTCTGAGTATTTACTGGGTGTCACAGATGAAAACATCTTCAGAATAACAGCTGCACAGTTCTGTTTTTGGCCCTTGTTCACACTTCCTGGGGCAGTGAAAACATTTTCTTACTGTTGCTTTAGTGATTGCTACTGGTTCGTCACAACACTAGTTTATCAGAAGGGCAGTACTTTGCAATGTAGAGTAAATATCTACATGCTTTGCAGATTCCCAGCTCCTCTGACAATGGTGATAAGATTAGAATCAGAGAGAGGCCAGGGCATTCTGTTCCCACCAGTGGGAGTTGTGTGAACAGACCATGACAAAGCTATGAGCAAAATAAAGCAGGTTTTTAGAAAATTTTGGGAATCTGGTAATTTATACAAGCAAGTAACAAAGCCTTCCCATCCTACAGGGTCAAGAAGGCACAGGCGGCGTCCCAGGACCTCGTGGATCAAAGGCATGTTCTTTTTTAATATACTGCTATAGTACAATAATACAATTATTTTTGATTAAAGAGGAGAGGGTATTAAATGCTAAATGATCGCAACATAATCTGCTTACATTATGTCTTATTTCTGATTGAGGCTGATCTCAATTTGTTTAATGCAGGGGAGACCAGGCCAACCGGGCCTGCCAGGGCCACCAGGTCGGGTTAGGGAGTTTTTCACTGAGAGTGTTGTGTTAAAGGTACAGCAACACATCAATTTAAATTTAAGCTAATATTCATAATGTTTTTCATCACAAATATATCATACAGTGCATAATTTGGGGTGGGGGTATGATGCTTGGTATTTCACCTGTATTGAACAACAATGGCCATTAGTTCGGTATTTCTTGTGAAGAACTGGAAATTGTGGGCTGATGATGTCACTAAAGGAGAAGTCACATGGTCATCGATATTCAGTATTCACCAAATATTCATCATCCTCTGGGGTCTATGGCTTCCATAGTTAATATTAGGGCAATATGGATAGCAGATTTTAAAATACTTAAAGGACTAATATTTTAGGACTAAAGTGTTGGACAGACTGCCAGGCAAAGGTGCCAGTGTGACTGATGAGCTATACTGTAACCTGAGATTTATTTCATATTCAGTTTGTAAAAGGAAACAAAGGAGACATCGGAGAAAAAGGCTGCAGGGGACAACCAGTGAGTTTTTCTATAAAATTCAGCTGAAATGACACTTTACACATCTCAAAGTTTTAATTTGTTTTAATTGTTCTGTCTTGTTAGTTGTTAGTGCTGTAGATTTTTCTCTCTGACTCCTTTTACTTCAATCTCTTCTCAGGGAGACCCTGGTTATGGCTTTTATGGAAAAGGAGCAAAGGGAGACAAAGGAGAGGAGGGTCCACAGGTAAGATACTACTGACCCATTTTGTCTCATATATGTAAAAAAAAAGCTGTGTTGTTGACTGTTGCATCATATTTTTGTCTCTTCAGACAGAGTTTTTTTCCCACTTCACTTTGCATTAATGGGCCACTAGTAACATATTGGGAATAGTCAACCAAAAGGACAAACAGCAGAGGGCAGTAATGCAACAAAAAGTCAATATGATTTGTCAAAAAACATAAAAAAGAAAGGGGAAAAATAAAGGCCCTTATCACCAATCTGTACAAGCTATTCTGTTACAATTCTGTGCTAAAAAATTATTTTCAAGTTAAAGTGTATAGCTCTTTTTTGAAGAGCCATACACAAGGAAAGGGTTAAGCTCCAGTATTAGGACAAAATGATAAGTCTGGTTCTATAGTGAGGTGTATACAACTTTACAATGCCTTGAAAAATTGATTACAACCTTGAGACTGCCTTTAAAGGGCCAACGCAGGTGACTTCTGGTATTTTTCAGAAATTAGTGACTTAGGGTGGACTCCGCCCTGATAGAGGATGTAGCCAGAGCTTTCATTGAATGCCATTTAAAGTTAAGGCAACAACTTCTTTCTTTCTTTGTTCCTTCACTTTTCTTTCTTTCATTGTTCTTTCACTTTTCTTTCTTTCTTTGTTTTTTTTACTTTAATCTTTCTTTCTTTTTCTTTATTCTTTCTTTTCTTTCTTCTTTCTTTCTTTGTTCTTTGTTCTTTTTCTTTCTTTTCTTTTTTCTTTCTTTCAGCTTTTTTCTTTTTCTTTCTTTATCCTTTTTTTCTTTCTTTTTTTTCTTTCTTTCTTTCTTTCTTATTGTGAAGGCTTGCAGCATAAGCCTGAACTGGCGCATTGTTTTTGACGGGCCTCTTCTAATAACACTGTATATATTTATGTACACTATATGTAATGGAAGCGGACCCTCCTCTCAATGCCCACAGTTGATTGCAAAAATTACTTTTCAGTAGGAAAATAAATGAAAGGATTTGTGATGCCCTTGGTAAGCTATTCTCTTTATAGAAAGCAAGACCTTTTGAATCCTCACCGGTGTTCTTAATTATCCTTACAGGGAAAGGCAGGGAAGGAAGGTGATCCTGGACAACCTGGATTAAAGGTACTGTTCTACAGTGCTATAAGTGTGTATGTGATGTGGAAAGTCATTATATTATAATGTGACCTGTGTGTGTGCTTACTCAGTGTGTGGCCTTTGAATACAATAAAGTTTTCTTTAGGGATGGCCCGGCCCTAGAGGTGATCCAGGATATTCGGGGACACCAGGATGGACAGTCAGTGATCTATTAGTGCCAAAAATAATATGCAATCTCTTGGTGGGTTGATATGGTTTGTATCGTGTTATGTTTGTGTACTCTGATCTTAAGGGTGAAAAGGGAAATAGGGGCCCATCTGGTCCACCTGGAGATGTAAGTTTATTTTCATTTGTAACATATTTTGAAACATGAACTGATGAGGGAAGGTTGATGAGAATTTATTTGTGTGTTTTATGGTACAGCTGAATCCATTTTATATTCCTGTTGTTCTACCATGATCGCAACACATGTCCCCCTGTGGTTTCTGTGGTTTTGATTGCAGATATTTGGACCTGGGACTCAGCCACTCAAAGGATACCATGGAGATCCAGGTTCCCCAGGCACACCTGGGCTCCCTGGCCATCAAGGTACAGGAGATGAACATAATGCTGTATCATAAACAGACTGACAAACAGTGACATGAAATACAAAATGATCAGTTTAATGTCTTTCATAACTGAGTTGTAAAAAATCCTGGTTGTAACTCAATAAACGTTTTCTTTTCTACAGCAAACCTGCACCTACAGTACAGTAATAACACAAGCTGATATTCTTTTGTCAGGTCCTGTGGGATTTCCTGGACCTGTGGGACCTCCAGGTGTGCAGTGAAGACACCATTCTCATCCTATTTATCTGTCTCTCCATCTCTCTATTATTCAGATAATTTATTAATTATGTTGCAATTAACATGTACTGTATCAAGAACTATGACTTTTGCTTTTCCTCAATATAATGGTCACAGTTTCTCACTTCACATTATACAGGCTATGCCCTGGGAAGTTATGTGCCAGGTCCACCTGGTCCTGTTGGCTTTCCAGGCCCCAAAGGGGACCCTGGGGAGCCTGGGGATATTTATTGGGGACTGCCAGGTCCAGATGGGGATCCTGGTTATCCAGGGCCTCCTGGAAATCCTGGCCCACCTGGACCTCCAGAAGATAGAAGTATGTGTAAATGTTCCTATAAATCTTTAATACTGTGGCACATATGCTTTTCTCTGCTTAGCCTCTTACACTTGTCAACAGAGCATTTACTCTAAATGGTATGGTGTGAATATCGCTGGATACCTCAACACTCACTTGTTTACTTCTCTTTTCTGTTATGGAAGGATAAAATATCTGCATTCTCTTTACAGTAATTTATACAAACATTACCTTTGTGTAACAGATCTAGTAAACCGATAGACTTTGTTGTTGCTGTTGCTTGCAGCTAATAGGATTACCAAGGGTCTCCCAGGAATGAAGGGAAGGAAGGGTATACCTGGACCTATGGGATATGATGGGATATTTGGAAAGAAAGGTGTGAAACTATTCTTTTTTATAAATTGATTGTAATTATTCTGTTTGTTTTCCATAGGTTAACATCTTTCTTAAAAGGGATATGGGTCACTGATAACATACAATATGCTTTTATCAATTTGGCTGTATGCTTTTATCAGTTTATGCAGACCTTTAATAGTTTCTCACTTTTTGTGATAAATTCTTAGTCTTTCTACCAGACTGGACAGGAACGAAAAAAAAAAAATAAAAACATAAAATGAGGAAAGTATAGTATTCTGTAATTAATAGGGACTCTCAAAAGTATTGCCTTGCATATTCTGTACAGGAGAGAAGGGGGAGCCCTGTTACGAGTGTATTGGATCAGGATACCCAGGACCACCAGGTCCCCCTGGTCCAGTCGGCATCCCTGGTAAAACCATTCACTGCATGAAAACATAGTCACTCTACCAGCTCTGTCCTTTCATATTTTTACTTTTTAGTGGCCATACCAGAGAGTAAGAAAAGTTTAAAATAATATACAATCTACCTGTTTCTGTTGTTCAGGCTACAATTCAGGACCAGGTGCCAAAGGTGATCCAGGCAGCCCAGGACCAAGAGGATTACCTGGAAGACCAGTAAGATAACATGTCTTTAAAAATTATTTGGTGGTTGTTGTTTGTGTTTTTATGAATATTTGTAAATAATCAATCCTCTCTGAAGGGTCCTATTGGTCAAACAGGATTTCCTGGTCCTCCTGGACAAAAAGGAGAATCGTATTCCTACAGCACCCCTGGAATTAACGGAGAGATGGGAGACCCAGGACAGCCTGGCAGGCCTGGTCCAGATGGTCGTACTGGGCTTCCTGGGTTACCGGGCCGGAAAGGACATCAAGGCCCTCCAGGAGATTCGGTGAGAGGGTTTTGAAAAGCTTGAACTTACATTAAGAATCAAGTGTTTGTCACACAGTGTCACATTTTGTCAAAGTTCTTCACTGTTTTCATCTGGTGTCTAGTATCCCTTCCCTGGAGTGGAGGGAGATCGTGGTTTCCCAGGTCCACTAGGGACTGTAGGTAGACCAGGACCAGTTGGCTATCGTGGGCCAGTAGGATATGGGCCTATTGGACTTCCAGGAAGTAAAGGAGATGCTGGGGTACCTGGCTTGCCAGGACATCCTGGAATTCCAGGTAAACAATAATACAAATTGGCATTTAAACATAAACACACAAATCAAAAGACAGACAAAAAGACTGACAACCACTGTATGTTCTTTTTTTCTCTTCATCCTTCTTTGGTATAGGCCAGAAAGGGGAACCTATCCACATCCATTACCTAGGACTTCCTGGACCACCTGGATTTGAAGGTCGGCCTGGTTTACCCGGAAGCCCAGGTAAGCATGTCTGTCTGATTGAGGGAATGATAAAAATTTGGATAGAGTGATCAATGGATTCTTTGTACATGACAATGCAATAAACAGTATACGCATGTCTCATACTTACCAATAAACATCCAGGTTATCAAGGAGCACCAGGTATTCCAGGAGCACCTGGTCCTCCAGGACAGAAAGGCAAAAAAGGAGACGTGTCATTTCCTGGAAGGCCAGGGATCCCAGGACAGAAAGGTAATCAATGAGGCCAAGCAGCAGAAGCCAAAATTATACCCTGTAGATAACAGATTCAAGATTCTTAGTGCAGGTGTGTTAATCAGTGTTACAGTTTAGGTCACTTTGCAAGTTGTTTTGAGACCTCCATAAGAGAAGGTGGAAGAAAATGTCATCAATGTATCATTCATGTTTCACTGTGTGTGATGTTCAGGTGAAAAGGGGCGGCTGGGTCTTCCAGGCATGCCAGGTAGGGGCTTACCTGGTCATCCAGGTCCACAAGGTCCTCCTGGTCCTCCAGGATTGAAGGTCAGAGACAAAAACAAAATTTGCTATATACACAGTCTACTATAAAGCAGCAGACATCTATATCTATATACAGCACATATAGTACTTCATTTGCTATTATATACAATAAAAATAAAAACTAAAGGTATCCCATTTTAACTCTCAGGCTTCATGGTCATATCAATACTATCTAAATATAATGTAATTTCTGTTGAGAGTGGGAGGTATACATCTTAAAGTGCAGTTCTATATTTTTACTTCATACCATTCTCTCAGCAACTCTCAGCAAAAAAGCGTATTTCTGAAAATGTCAAACTAGTGCCTTAGGTGTGACCCAATGGGATATTTGTTATGGAGATTACAAAAAAAGTTGTTTGATTTAAGAGAACAAGCAGAAAAGTGTGACTGAAAAAACACTGATGATTTTTACTGGTTTACCTTTAATTTGTTAGTGCCGAATAGGGAACAGTTTTCCGGGAAGTTCAAGTGTCCACTGCAGTGGGCCTTTACAATAGGCTTTCAAACACTTTTTGCTGCTGTAACTTCTGTATAAAGTATAATGAGCGTTCACCCCTGAAAGGAACTGAACTAAATGTAGGATGTCAAGGATTCTTCAGCAAGAACCGTTGTTCTAGCAGATATTAGTGTTGATAAGTCAATAATGTCCTGTGTATTTTTGACTATCAGGGTGACAGTGGCCCTGGATACCCTGGCCCCCCAGGTCCCCCAGGGGTTCCAGGAGAAGTCGGCGCTCAGGGGCGTGAAGGAGATCCTGGGGCCCCTGGTCTACCTGGGAACCCAGGGCTAACTGGCAGTCCTGGTTTTCCAGGAGAAAAAGGTACTCACCCACTAAGCACAAAATTGTAGCTTATAAACAGACACAAAGATACACAGTGTAATCAGATAATAATGAATGGCTCGTCCAAAAAGACATATGCATTAAATGCATATTCATGCGAACACAAGTTAATCTATTTACTGGTTATTCTGTGCTGCACACAGGAAGTAAAGGTTATGCAGGGCTCCCAGGACTACCTGGTAGCAAAGATTCATGTGTTGGTTTACCTGGGCCAGTGGGATCACCTGGACCAGATGGCTATCAAGGACATCCAGGTCAGTGCACACTGAAGTCATGCAATGTACTTTACTGTCAACTCCAGAAGAGCACTGAATGTAGGAGATGAAGCATTGTCTGTCCAACAGATTTAAAGACTTTCTTCACCCTTTTTCTTTCTCCCAGGACCTAATGGCTTGCTTGGTGAGAAGGGGAATGCAGGCTTGCCAGGGTTTGGTCACCCCGGCCCCCCTGGTGAGCCTGGCTCTGCTGGACTATCTGTGCCGGGTTTACCTGGGGCTCCTGGGCAAAAAGGCGTGAGAGGACAAAACGGCTTCCCTGGTCAACCAGGTATGTAGTTTTCGCTGCAATCATTACATTTTGTGACTTTCTAATTCTTCAGAACATCAAAGTTGTGAAACATTTGGTATACTTTAAATTAATCACTGCTTGAACTATGTACAGTACGAAAACTGTCTAATCAATGTGCATATCAAAAATACTTTTACAATAAGTATGCACTTCTAGTGTCAGAATGTATAGACTCTGTAAGTAAAGAATAATCATATAATAAGAATATTAATATAATTATATTATATCCATGGACTGAATTTTATAGCTTGTTTTCAAATGTTCCACTCGGATTTTTTCAGGACTACGAGGAGACCCTGGTCCAAATGGAATACCAGGATATGGACTAGATGGATTGCCTGGAACTGTAGGACCACCAGGCCCAATCGGTAACAGACAACCCTTCAGAGACAAGCAAATCACTACACACATTTAATAAACATGAATTAGAAAGTTACAAATGTTTGCCTTCTCCCGTTATGGGCAATTTGTTGTGATTTTATATGTGGTATACATTTATAACAGAACTAATGCACTCCATGATCTTTTACAGGTTCTCCTGGCCCCAATGGAGCCAGAGGTCCCAGGGGTCCACCAGGAATGACTGGAGACCCAGGTCCCAGAGGTCTTCCAGGCCCTTCATCACCACAACCAATCAACATTGTTGGCCCCCCGGGGGACCCTGGTGAATCAGGTGAGCTTTACAGTCAAGAATATTGTTCCACAAACATTTACTGTAACATGGAGTCGTTTCACTTATTTTTTCTTTTCTTTAAGAAATGTTTTTATGTTGAAGTTGAAATAAACTTCAGATTTTGGTAATATAAGACCTTTCCAAATGCCAGAGTGCATGTGAAATCATAAAGGCAGTCTTTGCAAGTCTTACTGATATAGTGTACCATGTATAACATATGAAATATTGTGACTCTAACTGTAATGCACAAGGTCACCCTGGTCTAACTGGCCCCCCTGGAGATCCTGGAAGAGCTGGATCCAAAGGGCAGAGAGGGAGAGAGGGAGCACCAGGGGGTCCTGGACAAAGAGGTCTGCCATTAGCTTCAAATTTGTAACAGTAAATTTGTTAGTATTTTTGTTGACCAGATTAGCCTGGCTATATTAACAGTTTTCAATTTGTGCTGCTTGGTTTTCTGTGTGCAGGCGCCCTAGGTGATCCAGGTATTGATGGACCAGTGTTCTCAGAAGGAAGTCGAGGACCTGCTGGAGCCCCGGGAGACCCAGGAGTTAGAGGACCTTCAGGTAACACCCACACAGCCTTAATCTAATACCATGCACATGTATTACTTTTATACAAAGTCACACCTCTAACCTCACAAGTACAGTAATAATACACAATAGCTTTTTACAGATTTACAAGAAATTCGGATTTTGAATAGAGTACAAATAGTATTCTTATTTTCATGCCTATCAAGGCTATAATATAATTTTAATATGTGCTATTTATTTAGGTAAAAATAGTTTTTTAAAATAATTTAACTATACCCTCGTTTCCTTGTCAGAAATGCATAAAAAGGAATTGTAGATACTTAACTCTATTTCATGAGTCTTGTCTAAAACAGTTGTTTGGTTTAACCCTTACAGGCTCAAAAGGAATAAAAGGAGATCAAGGAATCCCTGGAAGGCCAGGTCCAACTGGTGCAACAGGTCCACCTGGTTTAAAAGGAAGTAATGGAGAACCATTTTACTATGGATATGGACCACGTGGACCGGTAGGACAAAAGGTAGTAATAACTAGTCTAAAAGGCCTTTGTAGCTGATGCAGCAAGGTAGAGTCCTATCAAATAAAACATTTAAATGTGTATAGATTAAATAACATGTAGGTACTAAATGTAAATAATGATTTTTTTCTTTTCCTTTATTCTTTTTCTTGTCCTTAGGGTGAACCAGGATTAAGCAGTACTATTGTGATGAAGGGTCAGAAGGGAGAACCTGGTGTTGGTGGACTAGTAGGTCTACTTGGAGACCGTGGAGCCAAAGGAACCCCAGGACCTGTTGGAGAATATGGTTATTATCACAGATCATGAAAATTAGGCAGTTTATGATCAGGTTTATTTTTCTCTCACACATTGCTTCTCAAACCTGCTCTTGTGCGGTTCTAGGTTCACCAGGCTATCAAGGGCCTAAAGGTTCCGATGGGTCCCCAGGAAGCAAAGGACACCCAGGACCTATTGGATGGCCAGGCAAAGCCATTTTAAATAACAGTTTTTTTTACTATATAAGGATACCATAAAAATACATCAAATCAGTGAACAGCCTGTTTAAAAAAGTGTAACCTGCTGTATAGACACGAATTAGTCCAGTATTGTATTTATATGGTAATATTTTATTTGTACTTTATTTTAAAGCTACAATATACAAATTCAAACAAACCAGTCAGTTCTTCCCTTCCCTCTCCCTTCTTTGTTACGCCGAACCCATTTAATGCAGGAAGTGGGGCATGGCTGGTCTGAGCCTGCGTCTGCCATAGCTCCATCTTTCAGCATCTAATACCAGCTTGAAACCTCTGTGTGAGAGCAACAGCATCTCAGAAGTTAACATATCATGTGCTGATTGATAGGTGTAAGCATCCACCCATTATGTTGGCCCATTCTAATTGGTTAGAAGCACAATGCTCACTCAAAAACATTAGAAAAGAATATGTATGCACTGCTGCCAGCACTGATTATTAGAAGAAAATAAAAAGTTATGCACTCTAACTTCAGGTTTAACCTTAACCTTATTTTTTTCATATTTGTTTGATACAGGTGACCCAGGTCCACAGGGTGTCGGTGGCTATCTTGGTCCTAAAGGAAACCAGGGCCAGGATGGGATCCCTGGACCACCAGGACAGAAAGGGGACACTAGTAAGAGACACCCTTCATGAAAAGGCCTGTGCTTCTGTGCGCTCAAGCACATACAAACTTATACGTTCTGTTAGTTTGTATTTTATGTCTGTCCAAACCACTGGCCTGTAGGACAGCTGTGTCTTTCATAGGTAATGATACCTTCAAAGCCTTGGCTGTAGCCCAAACTCAGCTATCCTTCCATGTTTCCTCTACAGCTGTAATCGAAGGGGCACCCGGAAGGCGTGGTGACACAGGTCTGCCAGGTGAGTCACAGGTAAATGACTTTATCCTCTTCAAGACTTTTTCAAACATTACACTTGTGACAGTTTCCTTTGTTTTGATAGTATGTTTTTATTTTCACACTTTGTCCACTTAGGGAGAGCTTTCTGAATTATTTTGGACACATAGGGGTTTACCTTTTTCTGAGCTAAACCTTTGTGGGTACATTTCCCTCCACCCTTACTTAAACTCCCTTTGCTGTACTCATCAGCATTTTATTAAAGCTATGCACTTCACGTGCTATAATTCAAGTCAGTTCAATGTATCACATAATATTGTCTTGTTATGCTGTCTCTTTAAGTATTATTAAGTAGCACACTTAAAGAAAGAGGTACTTCATTTGTGGCTGTATTCATATAGTGTAATATCAAACGATGCATGAGGTAAAGTTTTTTTACACCTACTGTGCCCCTACTACTGCTGTCACTACAGTGATTCTCATGAATGTCATAAGCCTTTTAAAATTTGACGGTGGCATGCTGTCCGTCCACTTTTAACTCGTGTTCACCTTTATTTGCATCATTTTGGTGTTACAAATGAATAAGAATGGAATTGTGAAATAAAGTTATGTTCCAGTATCTTAAATGTTTCCAAAAATGGTGTGACAAACAAAGACAGTAAAGTGGAAAGCCAGAAGGAAACTAATAAATGGGAAGTCAAGTAATTTCTTATTGGTGTGAAAACACCCCCAATCACAATTTTCTTTGTGTAATCTAGGCCCCCATGGGAACCCTGGTCCTCCTGGCTTGTCTGTTACAGCAAGTCCTGGACCAATAGGAGACAGAGGATTTCAAGGTCGACCTGGGGCCTCCGGTCCAAGAGGACCATCAGGTAGAGAAGGGGCATGTATTCCTGGGCCTAAAGGAGACCGTGGCCATCCTGGGAATCCTGGCGCCCCAGGTGAGGATGTGTTGTTAAAGGACTTAAGGGTCTCATACCCTCTTCTGTAAGTGACACGACATCAAACCACAATCTCAGGATTCATTAGCTAATCACACATGATGGAACACTGCAGACATGTATTATTTGTTATTGTCACATACAGTAGTGTGTTCACTTTTATCATCATTCCCTCTCTTCCCTGTGTGCAGGCTTTCCTGGATTCCCTGGCCCTCCAGGTCCAGCTGTGACTGGGCTTAAAGGAGACACAGGGGACCCAGGTCCTACAGGAAGCCCAGGCTATATTGGACAGCCAGGGGATCCAGGCCCTCCAGGACCACCTGTATGAGGCCCCAGTGTAGATTTTTTTTTTTTTGGTGAAATACTTACAAAATGAAGATTCATATTCAATCTTCTGCACTAGTATTTGCATTTTACAACAGTGGTTTCAATTTCTTTTCAAGCAAAAGGTTCTTGAAAAAGTATATGACTAAATGTGTGTTGTTATAAAAACTTAAATCTTTCACCTTTCATTTTTTCAACTGCCTCCTCAGGGTGGAAAGGGCAGAGCTGGAGACCCAGGACCCAGGGGTGACTATGGTCCTCCTGGACACCATGGGCCCCCTGGTAATCTATCATTTCAGCTTTATCCTATCTAGATTAAATGCAGTCTTTGAATTCTTTTGTAATCTGTCACCACAAGAGTAGACTGATTTATGTTTTCACCACTGAGATAAAATACAAATAGGATAAATAATAAAAGGGACAGAGAAAATTTTGATTAAGTTCACTTTTTTGTGATATCATATACACTGGAATTTATAAAATTGGGTGTAAAGACAAGGTAATTTCCTTGCAATCTATTTATGACCTGTGTCTTTTAGGTGACATAGGAGGCCCTGGGAAAATCCCAGGCCTGCCTGGACCACCTGGGACCAAAGGATTACCTGGACAACCTGGTGCAGCAAGTCTTACTATTGTTCATAATAAGCAGGAATAACAATGAGCCCTGATTAACATCTTCTTCTCCACTTTACCAGTCAGTTAGTTATGACTGACATCAGATATGGAAAATTTTGCCCATTGCTGTTACATAATATATGTAAAACTTAAATTCTGTTAGTGCTCTACTGACATTCCAAAAAAACATTCACGGACCACAGATGTTATACATTTTAGCTAATTACATCCCAATTACTCATTCCTTATCCCTACAGGCTTAAAAGGTCTACCAGCATTTGCCAGAGTCATATATGAACCAGGACCGCCTGGTTTACCTGGTCATCTTGGCAATAGAGGAGTTCCAGGGATCACTGGACCATCAGGGCCACCAGGCCGTCCAGGTTCAAAATTTGTTCAAGCTCTGTATATACACTGATTTGAAGATCCATCCATTTTGTTATACCATTTATCCTGTGGGGGCTATGTGGGGTCAGATTCTAATGTGCTACTAGTTCCAGTTTCAAGCACAATGCACTTAATATTTTCATTTAACTCAATGCCATAGATATGGATCATGATGTCTGGTAGCTAAATAGATTTTCTACCTGCCTATTTCCTATTAAACCACATCATATACATGAATAAATATAGAGTTGTGTGATGTGAAGTGTTTGTTAACTCTGCCACTTCCACAAAACTGATTTTCTTTGCTCTCTGAATCTTTCTGTCCCAGGCCAGCCAGGCGCCAAAGGAGTCCATGGTTCCAGCCAAGTTGGCCAGCCTGGATTTCCTGGCAACAAAGGAGATAAAGGAATAGCTGGTCTGCAAGGTGATTGCGTGTGTGCGCAATTGTGAATATTGTTTTAATAGGAATTTGTTTTACTGCATTCTTGCATTATTCGGCTACATCATGGGGCACATGGGTGGTGCAGTGGCAAAGGACTCGAGAGAATCCAGGTTCAGCTATCGGCAGCAGCACACTCAGCTTGGTTGTGCATTACGTTAAAAGCCAGAAAGATTTAGCAAATACATCTTGTGTTTAAGCTCTTCTGTCAGTTAGGAATTACATATTAAAAACATACTCCTCAGTCCAACAGAATGAATTTGCAGTGACAAAGACTGAAGTACACACCCAGTGAAAAAAATCCTTAAATTTTCCCACATGATTATTCATTGTGCATTTTGTTCTTCATTGATGATATGTTTACTCTGCAGGCCTAAAAGGAATACCTGGAGGCCCAGGCCACAAGGGACCTCCAGGGCCGCCTGGTAGAAGTGGCCCAGATCATGTTTACAGTTTTCTGATAGCTAGGCACAGTCAGAGCATCCATGTCCCTCAGTGCCCTCAAGGCACCAGTCTCATCTACTCTGGTTACTCCTTTCTCTTTATGAATGGAAATGAGAGAACTCATGGTCAGGACCTTGGTAAGTGCATGGAAACCTTTATGCCCAGGAATACTGTACAGATTCTGCACCGTTTTGTCGATACTTACCGTACGTCTTCTAACACTTCAAACTTAGGCTCTATGGGAAGCTGTCTCCCTCGTTTCTCCACCATGCCCTTCCTGTTCTGTGACACAGAAGCAAGCTGCCGCTATGCTTCTCGTAACGACTACTCATACTGGCTGTCCACTGACACGCCTATGCCTGCCAACATGGTTGCCATCACGGGGGATAAGCTCTCCTCATACATCAGCAGGTGAGAGAGGAGAGCATGCATGCATGTACACAGACTCAAATATATTACAGTGTATTTCTTAAGCAAATCCAAAACATTTTCTGTTAACTGAAATATGATTTGGGACAGCATTAATATGTGTGTCTGTATGCACATGCGGTTTAGGTGCTCAGTGTGTGAAACCACCTCCAATGTCATAGCTGTCCACAGCCAGACAACTGTGATACCTGAATGTCCCAGAGGCTGGGAATCTCTATGGACTGGTTACTCCTTTGTCATGGTAAACAAATTGTAGTTTTTTTTTCTTGTTTGTTTGTTTTGTCTCCTGTCTTATGTACAGTACCTATGCCATTTTTCAAGTAACTATCTTTCTTTAACCTTCATCCATTGTAGCAAATAGGAGTAGGTGCGGGTGGCTCCACTCAACCACTGGTTTCTCCTGGTTCTTGTCTGGAAAGTTTCCGCCAAGTACCCTTCATCGAGTGTCATGACAGGGGAACATGTAACTACTACCCTGATTCCTATAGCTACTGGCTGGCCTCCCTTGACCCCAGAAACATGTTCAGGTAAACTGTTCTCTTGTTTTTTTTAAGCAGTGGTGGATGCATAGCATTCTTCCCCCCACTCCAGGGTTTTATCAAATCTTGAATATTTTCTTCAGCTACTGGTGGGCACAGTGCTGTTTTAGAGGCATTTCCATCCTCCTGAAAATCAAATTCTTCACCTGTCATAAAGAGGGCACATTTTTATGGTTTGCTAATTTACTGGTCATGAACCATTTTACAGTGTTACTTTAAACTAAGCCACTATAGAGAGCTCATCCAAAGTTCTATGTGTTATGTATGTGTTATGTTCTCTCCCCTAGTAAACCTATTCCTCAGACAGTGAAGGGACCTTCTCTACAAAGTATTATCAGCCGATGTCGGGTCTGTAGGAAACCATGGCAACCTGGCTCAGATGAGAGACGCGGGGACAACTTTTAACACTCAGTATTTTATTTTTCAGTGTTATTTAAAATCTAAAATATGATAAATGTGGACCTTATTAGTATGTATTGTGCAACTCTGGTCCTTTCATGTTACAAATCAGTATTTAAGGAAATTAACTCTGAAATGCACACTTCAACATATTTCAACCAAAGTGACCATTTTCTGATGGCAGTTATTTAAACACTAATAATTGTGAATATTAAAGTTAATGAAACATTTGGTGAGCTTCTGTATTTTATAGAGAATGTCACCAGATTATTCTAGTGCTGGCAGTAATAGTAGTAACAACAGTAGTGTTGTGCTATTTTTTTCTCCCAGTTCTCACATGCAGTGTATTTCTTTAAATGCTTTATCTGATGTTTCATTTTGCAATTTTACTGTAATGGTAAGGGTGTTAATATTATAAACAACCTAATGACATATTGGAAACATGCCATCTGTGACCTTGACAAACCTGAACAGTGACAGTAATAGTTGCTTAACTCTTAAAAGCACAGCACCTACATTGTCCCTATTGTCATTTACATGTAATTAACACATTTTAATAAAAAAAAAACCTGGTTTCTGTGACACCCAGACAAGTGAAAGATAATTGTGTTTGCTTCTTCATCCCACATGACCTGACACAACTGGTTCAATTAACCCAAATGAATGACATAAAAACTATTAGGTCACAACAGATGACACACATGTTCCTATGACAGTCTGGAGCAGGAGCATGTTGTAAATGTGACGCTCTTGATTTGAAATAGTTAACATTGTGCTTTCACACACAAATATTGAGTCATTTGTGCCCCCACTCTAAAAGCCTTTCTTTGAATTTTAGCATGGTAAATGGTGCATGGAAAAGGTTCAACTTTATGACTCATACTGCCTACATCTTTGGCCAGTCCATTTCTAAATGAACTCTCAGGAGGCAACGCTGTAATGAAATGGCTGGTGTTGTCTTTCTGGCTTCCGGACAAAAAAAAAAGAAAAGGGAAGGAAAGCACACTATGATCTTTGTTATTGTGAAATGACATCTCTCTATTTTGGGGTTATCAATCAGAAGAAAAGAATTTAATTACACATGGTTATTTTGATAATAGGACTTATAGGATAATAGGACAAAAGATGAATGCATGTTTAATTTTCCATTTTGAAAACCCTTATTCCTCTTTCCAATGTTATTCACTCAGAAACCTATCACTGGAGCAATACACCCAAAAGGAACAGTCATTTAAGCTCACGCAACCATACCTGTCACTGTGATCATTAAAGGCCAGCTCCCACTATATCTAGATGCAAAAAGGCACAATGATGTCCATACACAACACTGTGTACAAAATGCAATTTCTTTTTGGCATGAAGATATTCCAAGCTATCGATCGCTCAGAGTCATAAATAATCAACAGCCTCATATGCTTATGTAAGAAAGGCAGCTAACAAAATAACAGCTGAAGAGCTGAAGCCTCCTGTGTTAAAAAACCTGTCATGACATATCACACTGATTATCCAATGGATTTCTCCATTTCAGGAGCAAAATCTAAAGTCAACAAAACCCTAGTTCCAAGACATATGAAAGACCTGAAAGACTAAAGTGCTCTTTGTAGCCTTCTTAACAGGATTATTCTCCTTCCAACAGTGGACTTACTAATTGTTAAGGCAGTTATATCAGGCTTCTACACCTACCTAAGTGGGTTAGAACGACGGTTTGTTGAAAGGTTGGCACATTTCAAGGTTGTCTCCCTTTTGAGGACCTGTCCTTTTACTTGTCTCCAGGCATTTGCCTTACATGGGCTATTTCTTTTAAATATTAGTTTCATATATTAAAGGGTATACTGTAACTTCAAGTAATATTAAGCAGTGGATTTGAAAAAAAAGTGCATTTATTAGATTCATTTTAAATTATGTTTTTCTTTTCTCACTTCAGGTGAGACTACAGGTGCAGTCCATTGCTGTGAATTCTGAAGACTATAATGAACATTTCATTGCATGCAATTGCATGCATTCAATGCAAACTAAAGAAAAACTGGAAGTATTAGGAATACATGGATAAAATACAATTGATTTTTTTAGTCACGCTTAATGCAGTAATTCTATAGGGACCTAATAACTCTTGGATTTGTCTGATAAACCCTTGGATTTGTGTGATTTTAAATCGAAGGGGCCGTACCTGTAATAACACTTGCATATTTACAGCATGTACAATTACAGTATCATTATAGTTGGAGATAAATTTGTCTTAATTCAGATGCAGCAGATCTATGAAGTTAAATAGAGCAGAAATCCCATTAAACAGATGTACAGCCCAAACTCACGAGGGTGTAACAAATGATAAGTTGACCTTTATGGCCTTTAGATACCCAGGCATCTCTGGCCCTCCCCTTAGTTTCAGCTTTATGGCACAGCGCGATTGATGTCATTGTTTTCCCCATGTCTGCATCATCAATGTTTTCTTTAACATGAGTGCACATAACACTTCACTTTTAGGGATTTGCTTTCAAACAAGGAAGCAGAGGAGATCTTTAAGATTTACCGGTTACACCAATGACAGCATCAGAATGACCTTCACTTATACAACCAGATTACACTGTGTTTAATTAAATAATTACACAGGAAAGACCATGATCACAAAATGTCCTTATTTAGAGCCTTTGTCTCACTCCTAATGACTGCTGTAAATCACATAGTACATGCTTCAGTGCACTGATGGAGGCACACGCAAAACCAAGGATGGTCTTTACGCAAATAAACTGTATACTCCTCCCTTTTTGGAACTGGCTACTACTTATAAAACAGAGGTCTCACAGTGTTGTACAACTAAAGTGCACATCCACAGTGTATTGTGGTGTCTGGCAAAGACAATTTATCTCATCAAGAAGCACACAAGCAAGATTTTCGAAGCGAAAATGGCCCAGATCTTGTGCGTTTTGGCAGTTTTGTGTTTTGCAGTATGTGTTGTGGAAAATACAGAGACCGATCGGGGATTTCGAGATCTCCAACTTCAGAAAGACTCACTGTCCTTGCTCGACACATTACAAGACAAACAGGTAAGATGTCTTTAGTTTACTTAATACCCTTGTCCTAATGCTTAGTGCATCATACATCACCATCCTTCTTCCTAGTGGTTGTAATTAGGCCCCGTGTCCCAGCCACAACCACACTTCATGATGTTTTGCCTACACATTTGTTCTTACTTGTCACAAACATTTTATTTGTTCTCTTATTGAAAGTGTAGTTTAATTCTCATGTTAATCTTTTCTTTCATAGGAATCGATAAAGCCACTGAACTCAGTAGACTTTTTCAAGTCCAAAAATAAAACTATCCACCAGGCACCAAAAGAAACTGAGAAACAAGAGAAGAATCGACGTGGACTGGGTAGCAGTGTTACAACTCAACGCACACCCGGCTGCAGAATGTTCTACTGGAAGTCCTGGGCTACCTGCTAACTTTTCTCCCAGTCATGTCTCACACTGTCAAACCATGCAATGGGTTGCTCAAGTTTCTTTCTAAAGACATAATGTATAACGCATTCTCAAGCTCTCATTCAGGGGCTCATATTATTATACTGTCCAATCACTCCTATGTAAATTGTGTCCTTAAATAAAAAGACTCCATACTGCTCATGCCCATGCACATTTCTTCATGTATAGGATATGATATTAATTTTATAGTTCAGAAAGTGTACTCGAGCCAAGAACCCTCCTGTTGTGAGGTGACAGCGCTGTCATACATAAACAACAAAGCCTAAATCCTTCTGCACACATTTTGGAGTTCCTAATTAGCATCCTGCCATCCATCTTAGGTTAAAGTAAAATTTATAACTTCTGAAAAACAATTTAACATAGCCTTCTGCTTATGTACCACTTCCTAAACAACAACAACTCTCTATATATACTGTATACTATATCAAACTATTGTCAGTTTAAACATGATGAATCCCAGCAAACTGGTGGGAATTTGAGATGCTGGAACAGTGAAATCTTTTTAAAAGCACTTCAGGCACTTTACATTCTTGTAGTTAGTTGAACAATAGTTGACCCCCGTGATCTTGTATGCCTGCATTATTTAAAGCCTCTTTGACAGTCTGGACAAGGTGTACACAATAAACTGGGCCCTGAAAATTTAATGATGGGGTAAATGAACAATCATGGTGGAAAAGGCCCTAGTTCTTTTGCTTGTCAAAGAGTTAAAAGTTAAATGAGCCCAGCAGAGAGCTGAGAAACTCTGCAGGCTTCACAGACAACCATGTATACACCACTGGCTCACTATCTGTAGTCATCAAAATCACCAATCTGCAGATAGCTGAATGTGCCACCTTATCAATCCAGCAAAGGAGGCTGTTTTTCTATCTCTCTCTGTTTTTGATCCAGATAAGACATTACATGTAATAAACCTCTGCAGTGTGTTTGATGTTGTCATGGCAGACCAACAAAGCAGTAAACCAAAAGCTTTACAGACATCAGTTCATCTTCTGTCTCTGATGTTACTTCGGTTTTTATACCGTTTACTGAAGCTTACTTTGTATAAATGCACTGAAGCATGGGGAGAGAGAGCAAGTTATTAAAGAAGCAGTGTTGGAGAATAACTGCAGTCAAAACTTGGCTTAGTATCCTGTCTGTCCCTGGGCTATTAGGATTCAACAGAACAGCTTCCCTCTTTAACAGGAACCAGTGCCAGCACATTAACATGCTCATACTGCAGAGCTTCTCCATTAAAGTGATAGAGTGCATGACAGTGAGAAAAATAAAGTGTGTGAGTGGGTAGACGGATGGGTGAGTGGGTTTACAGTGTGTGGGTGCATGTGTGCACTGTGCATGAACTTTTATGTCTCTGATATCTCTGAAGTATCAGTGTGTTTGCTTGCAGTATAACACAGTATTCATCTGCAAAGAGAAGATGCCAAAAAAATCACAAAAAAAAGAAGCAGAGAGAAGGTAAAGTGATCAAATTTTATTCTCGGGACAGTGGACTGTCTCACAAGGTCCTGCAGCAGAGAACTGAAGGTTTGAATTAAATCTCTTTAACTATTATAACTATTTATAATAACTCCCAAGCAGCTTGTCTTTCCATTCTTCCCTTTTCCAGATGAAAACACATTATAATCAGTTGTCTAATACCGAGTCAAATGAGTTAATTTAGATCTAAACGAGATTTTAAAAAAACAACAACACAGAGCCAGCTATATCAAAGGAACATTGTTATACCTTAAATGAACCAGTTATTTCTAATGGAAGAACTGAATGCCCCACTTTTGAATAGGATTTCTCTCATTTCTCTGGCGGAAAAAGAAACAAGTGGAGTTCCAGTGGACAAAGGCCCAACCTTTTGAACATTCCCACTCGGGGCAAAAACACTCTGGATCATGTTTACAGCAACATACGTGATGCATACAGGGCTGCACCCCGCCCCCACCTTGGACGCTCAGACCACATTTCTTTGTTCCTGTATCCAGCTTACAGACAGACTGAAACAAACAAACCCTGTCACCAAACAAATTAAACTCTGGACCCCAGAGACTGAAGGCACTGTCTCACCCAGACAGACCGGGGATGTGTTTAAAGCTGCAGCCACCTCTGAGGACTTTTCTGTCAGCGTACAGGACTATGCTGAGTATGTGACCGGATACATTAGTACCTGTATTGACAACATTGTGCCCACCATACAAGTCAGGAGGTT
>NW_018127908.1:78183-90452 GCF_001952655.1 Monopterus albus | reverse complement strand
GAGAGCATCTGGACTAGCTACATCAGCTCCATAATTGGACATTGACTGTTGTCTGCTGCACATGCTGCTCCCATTCAGCATACATTCTCTTATTATATTCTTATATATTTTTATTATATTGCTGCATTTGCTGCTTTAAAGTGCCTTAGATTTAGTGTTACTTATTTATCTACTTTATATTTCATTTGTATTTTGTGGCATTCATGTGGACAACAAAGTAAGAATTTCATTGTACAGGGAAACACATTTCCTAACTGTGCATATGACAAATAAACACTTTGACTTTGAGTGGAAAGAAACACCGGTAGAGTGCCAGAAGATGCCAGTGGCGGGGCTGAGCCTAGATCCGCGCCATCTGGGGGACCTGGGTGGGCCCTCAGGGCAACGTGAATGTTCAAATAATGTTAATCAATCGTGTGCAGTAATGCTAAGTCAGTTCAGAGACTTATTATGTGCTACCATTGAGGGTATGGCAATTTTACTTCCTTATAGGTTATAGCCACATCTGCACCACCCACGAAATATGCAGAGTTGCATAAATTGAACACACCCTCCCAGCATTAACTAACAAAACTTTGGCTTCGGAAAAACACTTAGGGCGTACGTTCAAAGTGCCATAGACATACAAAGATAACCATGGGGCTCAAAGAGAAAGGAAGCGAGATTTGGAATACACTGTTTGAAACTAAAGAAACTGGATGTTTTTCTGCATCGTTGTCAGCAAAGATGAACCAACGTTTGCTCAAAACAAAAGAGATACTTGTGCTCTTGTTTTGGTGTTTATTGCTTATACAGCTGTATGTAGAATTTACTGTGGTTATGCTGCATTCTGCTTCTGACTTTTTAATTCTTACCATAAATAGATGGTTGTTTTGTTGACCCAGCTAATTTTATTATAGTCACATACTTTTATTGCAGGTTTTTCAGTGTGGAAGGAACAAAAAGAACACTGATCATTTGGCACCAGACTCTGGTAAAACAGAAAATAACTTATTACATGTCTGACACACAATTTAACTTAACATAAACATGGCAGACAAAACTTTTGCATTGCAGAGTGTTCTAGCTGTGGCCTTTAAAATGCGATGAAATCCAGTTTTCTGCCACATTTTAACACAGATGGTTTGAAAAGAGAGAAAAGAAAATGAAATCATGTGGTGAGAAGGGTACAAAAGATGATACTTAGCCATGTAAAACTAATTTAGTGTCATTTTTAAAACTGCCAGCTGTTTTTCAGTTAAATTGCTATTATAAGAGATTAAAGAATTGGAAGTGATTTATACCAGGTGTCCTCACAGTATTTACAAGCAGTCTGTTAGGATAATCAAATTCTACAGCTATGCTGCTGAGATATCATGTATACAATGCTGACATTCTTATGAGGCTTGTATCCAAGGAAAATTGGATAAAGACTACATTCCAGGCAACGTCGGCTTTGTGCTGACAGGAAAACAAAAGAATAAAATTCCATTAAAGAAGAGGTGAAAATCTTAAACTTCTGTAAAGTTCTTTTCATGGTAGATACATTGATTATACAGATTATAATGAGGTGCTTGTGTGTTCAGTGCATTTGAATATTACGTTTGAGCAAAGTGATATTTCAAGGCAATGATGCTTGTTGCCATATGGCCAAAGCACATTTGTCCAATGGGGGAATCTGAATAGTGCCATCGAGTCCCAGGCTGCCTTTTCTATACAGCAGGAAAGAAGGGGAGGACAGCTGGATGTGAGAGGAGTAGCAGAGGCCACAAACAGATGTGTAGCTAGAAAAGAGAGTCATCTTCAAGCTGTTTGGAGCCCTTGCCCTCCCTCAGTGTATCTAAACAGATGACCCTGTTTAGACACTGACTCTCATGGGTGATTAAAGAGCTGACTTAGATTTTGGGATTTCACATATTTGGAAAGCAATAAAATTAGTGGTGTGTTTTGCAGCACGGTGATGCAGTGGTTAGCGCAGCAAGAAGGTCTTGAGTTTGGACCTCATGGCTGACTTAGCCTTTTTGGGTGGAGTTTGCATGTTCCCTGCAAACCCTGTGCGGGTTTCCTCAGGGTACTCCGGCTTCCTCCTACGGTCAGGCTAGGTTGACAGGTGTGAGTGGGGGTCTGTCTCTGTTTGTCAGTCCTGAGGTAGACTGGCGACCTGACCAGGGTATAATCCAGCTAACATGATATGCTCTGTGTCAGTAAACATGGAATCACAAATTCTACAGGATTTTTCACTACTCCAGTGACGTATTGTGTCGACTGATCAGTCCACCTGTTTTCTCAGACTGAAGTATGAACAACCACTGGATGGATTGCAATGAAATTTTGTAAAGAGCTTTATGGTTTCCAGGGGAGTACTCTTATTTATTGACTGACTAGCAACCTCCAAAGGTTTTAAATAATATTTCCTGATAGTTATTGGAGGATAATGGGGAAGATTCATCCTGAAGATGAATAACACAATACCCTTGACTTTTCTTATAGGACTGCCAGCAGGTCAAAGTTTTGACTTATTCCCATAACTATTTCAGTATCTATAGGGTAGAATGCACAAAACTCTGTACAAATATTTGTGGTTTCCAGATCATAAACCCTACTGTATTTGACCATCCCCTTACTTTTCCTCTTGCAGCACCACGAGGTTGACCTGTGGAATAACAAGTTTCAACAGTTGTTGGTTGGAGTGAAATTTGCTCCAGGCATTCACATGTAAATCGAGGGTGAATTGTAACATTTGGCTAGGCCCTTAACGTTTCACCACCATCATCTGCTCAAAATTGCTACTTGTCCAATACTTGCTAACCTTGGCATTCTCACCAGCCTCAGCTGTACTCTGTGTTTAGAGCTAATAGCATTTGAATGTAAGATGGTGAACCTAGTAAAAATAGATGCTAAACACCAGCATTTAGCTCAAAGCACGCAAGAACAGCTGCACAGAGCTATTAGCATGGCTGTAGACCTTTTAGTCCTGTTTTCACTTACTATAGATTGGCATTTTCTTTCTGGTGTAAAGATTTATCAACAATGCCCTAGATAAACTGTGATCAACACTGGAATAACAGCAGGTGTTCACATGAGAAAATGTGTTGTTAGTGTCTGTACATGCATGTTTGTAGAAAGAGGTAAAGATAAAATGACATCCACAGTGTAATGCAGGAGATGGAGAAGGAGGTTTCTTTGCCTTCAACTTCTGTTTGTTTTTTGTTCTCCTCAGGCTGTTTTCTGTCTTTCTACTGTAATTGAAGGAAACACCATCATTTTACAAAGAATAAAGAAACCTCCGCCCCGCTCCATTTCTATTGTCCTGTTATACAGCCATCATGCAGTAGAGAAGGCAAGCCCTGTCCTGAAAGTCAGGAGAGCCTTCATCTTCCTCTACCTCCTCCTCATTCTCCTTGCAGGCAGCACGGAAGGTCTGTTTCCATGACAACAGGAGAATTAAGGGCAAAGGAGTGCCATCCAAAATGACACATCGTATTTAGGGGCTAGTGAGGAGATAAATCGTCCCTGGTGAGTTCATAGAGGAAATGGATTGGTTTTTCTGAGTGTGAGCCACATTAAAAACCCACGTTAATGGATTCAGTTTGTCTGCTTATCCTGCTGCTTTTTTGGTTATTGCCAAGAGGATCATTAATAAAAAAGACACACAGGACAGCTGTCAGTCATGATCAGTAACTTAAAGCTTTTGATAACATAGTCTTTATTCTTAAACAATCACTTACTTCATTCAGATTTTTTTAAAATATCAGTGCATATTTTTTATTTCATCTCACAATTCATAATGCATATATGAGCATGTTCCAATGCAGTGAAATCACCTGCAAACATAAAAATAATACTACTGAATACCACATTCAACCAAAGCCTTTGCTCACCCGTTCATACATCAATAAACACCCCCCCACCCCTACCCCAAAGTGCTATACTTTACCGCTTTCTTGCAGGTATTTTTACCTCCTTGCTTTGTTCATCCTACACTCTGCTGTGCTGTCACCAGCTGACATCAGGAACATCCAGTTTCATGCATTGCTTTAAGTCTACATGTATCTCATTTGCACCAATATAAACTTCTAGAAAAAGATACTTCAGTATGCTGGTCTTGCCTGTTGTCTTTCAGTGTCATTTCTAATATGCAGTACTGTATGTAGTGTTATGTTTGCTGTTATGCTGTAGATGAGGTTGAACTAATCTACCATTGTGGGTAACTTGCTCCAGCCATAGACCCAGGCCCCAGGTAGTGGACACTTTCATATCCATGGTAATATGTCACTGAGGTTTGCTCCGTGCAAACTGAATGTGTGCTATTTTACTGTATGTACCACCAACCTAGCATATGGTGTCCAGCCAGACATAGGAGAGTTCTATAAACTCTCTGATCAATACTGATCAGAACCTTGCATAAAACAGTTTTGAATCTACTCTCCCCAAATTCAAAACAATCTTTATTAGCTCCCACCTCAACAATCAAACCAAGCTCACAGCAGCTGTTACAGTCATGCAATGTCCATGTCCGTGTATTGTCTCGCCTCCTCCATTCCCTTTTTCAGCCATCTTAACCTGGCTTGGCTTAGAGGTGCACCACCTTTAATGGTAAAATGCCATCAACCCAAACCTGGCCTCCATAAATACCACATTGGTGGCAAGGCTTTGTGCAACAGATGCTGAACAAGGAGCAGCCAGTGTTTACATCTGGCCCCATTTATGAAACAATTGTAGAACTTCCTGAGTTAGACAAACTAAATGGGGATTAGGAATGGGCTAAGCAGTGTACACGGTATATGCTGACGTACCAGTCAATTCACCTTGTTTACACAGCCATGTTATCACGTAGATTTGTGAAAGAGTTGCTTTCCTTCATAATGCAGCAAGTGGCTCATTTCATGGGTCACAAAACCAGGACAAATAGAGACTGTGTGGCTTACCATGTCAGGGAAAACAAGCAGTGAGATGGTAAGGCATCTTTCTTGCACCTGGCTAAATCTAGATGAACTGGTTCCTCAATGAGATATTCTGCTTCCGTTGTGATGGAAAAGTATTAACAAGTCAGGTCAGTGGATAAGTAAACAGACACCCTGTCCACCAGTGTTGAATTATCTCAAATGCTTTCACAATCAACATAGCAGAACTCATAGAACTTCTTGAAAATTCCTCAACACAGCTCTTCCCTGCCAGGCCTGGCAAAACAACCCATTCCTTCTCTTGCTAAGAGAAAAACAGCAGAAGCCTTTTATCAAGGTTGATTTGTCCATATAGAACAAAAGCACAAATACTGTTACATAATTAAACTTTGAGAGTTGTTGCTATAATCTAGCTAACAGTGGAGTCTTGAACTGCAAATGTCAAGTAACCTTTTTGGGTCATGGCTCGTAGTGCTGATGCTAATCTTTTTTTATTTCAGCTTTTGGAGAGCTTCTTTGCCATTTTAGACACATTTGGAAATCTCTTTACCTAACACCTAACATTCGTTCCAAACATTAATGGTATATTGAAAATGATTCAAACTTTCACCCACTTATGCAGCTTTCTTTGTGAGTCTCTACTGCGAAACACACCAAGAGAGATGTGCTGTCAGCTTGCTATTACTATTACTTAGACACATATTGACCACTTTCTATTATATTGCTTGTATCAGTCCTGTTCTGTTGTAGAACAGGACAATATAGTGAAGTTTATATCAGTACTTTAAACAGTCCTGTTTGTCTTATTGGTCAGGTTGACTTGCAGCACACACCTGAGTAAATTACACACTAAGCACATTGTTTCCACTGGAGTCCAAACCAGAAAACTATTAAATAAGTCAGCTTTACCCTTACACCAGAGCGGGTAGTGTGACAGTGACTTCAAGGTCAAACTGAGAGAAAAATCATAGAAGTAATTGAAAAACAACAACAAAAGAAAGCCATAATAACCACGATAGTAAACGGGATTAGAGCAACTGATTAGTAATGCTGATGATGTTTCTGACAATAACACAAGAAAGCAAGAATGCTGTAGCATTAGGGGAAAAACCTCCATGTATGAAAATTCAACATGTATTAAAGCTTTTTTTCACAGCATAAATTGGAAATGATAGATATTTGTATTTGTGTGAAGCGAGACCACCGTTCCTTTATTTATCACAGCTTTTTCTCTTTTTTGCATAAAATGTTGGTCAAGTTCTGATTGAAAATTGTTTTTTTCTTCATATATATATATATATCCTCTGGTTTCATATTAATCCTTCTAAAAGGTTTTCACAGGCAAGAGTTCAGTTGTTTTTGTTGTCTTGGGTGTACAGTAATAGCTCCTTGTCTTCACATTGCCCTCTTTCTTCAGAGGGGATGGTGGTAGTATTCTGGAGGGGCAGTGAGTTTTCCTATGGCCTGTCCCCCGAGTCAGGATAAAGCCGCTCCCCCCTGTTAGAAGCCCGTCCCCTTGCTGCTATGTGGAGTCCTGATGGACAGCTTTCCCTCCATTCATGGTGGGAGTCCCTGAGCTCTTTCTGGAGCGGTGCTTGTCCTCTATTTCATGCATTGACGGCTCCCTGTACATACAAACTGTGGTGGAGATGTAGAGAGAGAAAAGGAGAAGGAAGGAGAGAAGAACACAGTAGTGGAGAGGAGGGGACAAAAGGCAGAGGAGCCCAGAAAGGGGTCAGTGGAGAGCAGATTGAAGAGACAGGTGTGCAGACAGAGACAAGGTCAGGTGCGAGGCTGGAGGGATAATTATACCAGGCTGGGAGGGATCAGACAGGGAGTTAGGGCCGTGTCAGCGCTTTCTTTTTTCATGATAACATCTATCAAACAGCTCTCACCAGTAACATGTTAGAGGTGATATTTAAAGATAATCCTGTACCCACAACAGCTAAAGAAATGCTCAAAATTAATGTGGCTGTTTTTCTTGAACCTGAAAAATGACAAAACAATAAACTTAACTTGCGCCTGGTTCAAACTACACAATTTTTTTTGTCTGACACGATGGACACACTGTCAGATTACACAATTATAGTCATGCATTCTTGGACAAGGGATATATATGAAAGACTACATGTTGGTTCCCAACAAATCACAGCCTGCCGTTGTTCATGACTTGGAGGTGCCAGGGACCAGGAGAATGTAAGCACAGTGACAGAATAGTGCCTATGGTGTGTGTGATACTATTCAATAACTTCACTGTTAGACAGTAGTGTCACCAAAATCACTCAGCATTATGGACAGGCAAGAAACCCCATGAAAATGAATTATTTTGTATGTAGGAAGCAGCATCAGGCAAGAGAAACAGAGCAGGTTGGTGAAGGAACTGGTACATCTTCAGTGGCCAAGCTCTAATTCAGGGTCTTAAGGGGGTAAGATAAGTTTGGTGGGGGTAGGGGATGTTTTGTCTCTATCAGTGTTGAGAACAAACCTACAAACGATCAACTATGAATGAATAAAACGATTGACTGTCATGTCTGACGCTGTTTGTCGTGTCTGAAACCCCACAACTGCTGCGTCGGGCTGTTTTTTGGCTTAAATCATGTAGTCTGAACCAGGAATTAAACTTTAATTTTATATTTTTGTGACATATGCTAAGTCACTTTTTTTCTGAAAGTTGGATGACAAGATCAGTTCCACTCTCATATGTCTTTGATAAATGGTGGAGCTATGGCTAGCATCTGGTTAGCTTAGTATAAAGAATACAGAGAGAAGACAGCCTGACTCTTTGCAAGATGACAAACTCTACCAGCAACTTTAAATCTCACTGATTGGCACATTACATATTGTTTGACTTGTACAAGAAACAAAGTGCCTTTTTTACACTTCAGTTTTGGCATGACTCAAAGAAAAGAAGTAACATTTTAGTGAGATTTCGAGTTGCTGATGGGTGGATTGTTTTCTGCCTTTGCATATAGTCTGGCCGGCTGTTTCCCTATTGCTTATTTTTGTAATGAGCTGGGCTAACATGCTGCTGGTTGAATGAAAATTGTTTACAAAATTCTTATTGCCAAAGGATACTGTAATATCTGAAAATAGATATTTGTCTGTCAAACCAAAACATTTTAAATGCAACACCTGAACAGTTTTCAGTGTTCTCCTTCATAATTTTCTGAATTGAAATCTAATTTTTTGTAAGTATATTCTAACATAACTTGTAGCACACTGTGCCCAGTTTATAGTTAATGGGATAAAACATGCATAATCACTGGTAGGGTATTAAATTAAACATTAAAAACATCAGATTAAAGCCATTTCAAAAACATTTTTCTGTGTTTTCTCATACCTTCAATGGGCCTGGGTACAAAGTGTGATGAGGGTTTAGTCTTCTTGACACGGTTGCCCTTCATGACTTGCCCCTCCTTGGTAAGGCCAAGGAACCAGGCCCGGCCTGACTCCTGCTGTCGGTACACAGTGGATGAGTAGATCACATAGTAGTTCTCAAAAACTGACTCCTTGAATTTACACTCTGGTGTGAACATCTCCTGTAAAACCAGAGAGCAATGACAAAAAATGTGTGTGAACTCTTTGGAATTATCTGGCTTTTTGCATTAAGTGGCCATAAAAAGTGATCTGATCTTTATCTAGACAAACACAATGTGATTATGGTAATAAAAATCAAACAACTGTAATCTTTATGTCTTTATTGAACATTCAGTGCATTCACAGTGCTAGTTGGAAAAGTAACTGAACCCTTGGCAGCAGTAATGTCAAACTTCTTCAGGAGGAATTTTGGATCATTATTCTTTATAAAATTGCTTCAGCTCACCCATATTATTAGGGTGAAAGGCTCTCTCAAGGCCATTCCACAGCATCTCTGTTGGGTGAAATTCCCCAAAAGGATGGTTTGCTTTGTTAGAGGTCATTCTGCAATATATTTAAACTAATGTTTAGGGTCATTGCCCTGCTGAATCACCCAGCTTCTACTGAGCTTCAGCTGGCAGACAGCCACCCTAATATTATACTATTTTGGGAATTTATTTTCCCCTGGATGATGCCAAGCTTCAGGCACTCATTAATGGTGTTTCGGAGAGCAGGGACTTCCTTTCTGTTGCCCTGGACAACATGCTCCATGATTTATGTACGGTAGACATGAACAGAGATGTGAACCAGCTAAGATGATTACATTAAGCTGTCCAGTCTTTTTCATTCACTGGACTCCAGGTTTATTAACTCCTGACTACAGTTAGGTTTTGTTGAAGTCACCTAGGGGGTTCACATACTTTTTCCAACCTGTGGTTGAATTATATATTTTGATGAGATCAATGCAAACATTTCTGTTATAAGATCAAAAAGACAAACTTGGATAAAGAATTCAATTATCTGTTTATTATTGAGGTCATAGTTAAAGGTGGTGCTGTACTTGACTACATTATATTCAGAGGTGTCTCTAAATTTTTGTCCTCCCTAGCCACATACATGAGAGGGTCAGAATGTTAGGAACACCTCTGAATATAATGTAGTCCAGTATAATACCACCTTTAGCTATGACCTCAATAATAAACATAATTGAATGTATAGAATTATGATCATTTCGCCAAAAACGGAAACATTTTGAGCTTCATAAACACAGATGTTAAGGCGGAAGTGTCGTAGTGAGTTACATACAGTTGTATAGATGTACCTAATAAAGTGGCTGGTGAGTGTATATACATGTGAATCAATGCATGCACACTTGCAAACTTATCATGTATCCACACCAGTATCACACATGCAGGCATACAGCAACAGATGGATAAATTTAATGAAATCTCATTTAAGAAAAAAAAAGAAAGCTGTTTCACTCTGCTAATACTGGCTCTAATCAATGGCATGTGGACACTGCCAAGGTCTGTAAACATACACACACACACACACACACACACACACACACACACATATGCTTATAATCCAAGCAATGAAAATGGAGTCTTATTAGAAAAAAGTGACCAGTAGAAGATTGTTCTGTTGGTGTCATTATCAAAGTGGTAAGCTGAGGAGAAAGTCAAAGGGACACAGGAGCTGGAGAGGACTGACAGGAAAAATGGTAAGAACCTGGAAACACTGCTGGGACTGAAAGCAGTGCCAGGTTATTGCCATGACAAAGCAAGAGAAAGAACAGTGCTCTTGGGTCTCTAATGTGGTTAGTTAGTTAAATTCTTTTGAAGATAATATTGGCATTTACTTCTAAATTAGAAAGACAATATGTCTTTACTTTTTCAAGTAAAATCTATACTTAATAAAAAAAAACGGTGCGCTGATCAATGTGCACAGACGAAGTGGATGCCAAATCTCAGCACCCTTACCACTCATCCCCACTGTTGTCCTCTGAAAAGTTATGGCTATGAGAAACTAAATAACAGACTGATGCTAGTCAGTTTGAAGTATAGATGGTGTGTGTCCAGATTAGATACATGTGATGTGGAACAGCTGACTTAGTGGATGCTGGGTTGTCTCACTCTGTGTTGGCTTTCTGCTGTGTGTAGGTGTGAGTGTGGATGTCAGTGCTGTATTTCATTCATTAATAGCTCCTGCAGCATTCTGTGCCCTTTTAAGGTTGTCCATTTGACTGACAGCCCAGTTCTGCTTCCCGCTGGAGGTGACTGTTTACGTGCTGTGTGTTTGGGGGGGGGGTTAAAAAGTTAAGGGCAAAGAAAAGAGGAGAGCTAAAAATTCTTAGTGTGATTACTGTGATTTCATTAAGTCCAGATTTTAGATATCAGTCTCTGAATTATCTGCATTTCCTTTATCCTAAATGAAGCAAGTCTAATTTTGTTTGTGAAAATTTTCTTCACAGTGTCTATCCAGAAAGAGATTCACTTAATTCTGTGGACAGTCTTCAGCTGTTTCTTTCAGCTGCAGAAATATCCTTGGACTATCCACAATAATCCACTGAAAAGAGATGTTGCAGTTAAATTTCTTAAATGTCATTTTCCTCAGCACTAAAATAGTTGGTTTGGATGAAGACCTCTCAAAGAAAAGACATCTCAAAACCTGCACAAATTAAACCTTATCTATGTGGCAGTGCGGAAATAAATATGTGTTTTTGTAATTCAGGAGAATCTGAAAAATGTTTGCAGGGCCTGCATTATGCAGTAAACAATGTGACATGATCTCTGCATTGTTTTGGAGCAACAAGTTGAAAGCACATTAATATTATATCACCTCAAGTGTGATGACAAACCTGTTGACAAACAGTCCGGCACACACAGAGCATCATTAACATTTATACTGAGACATGTTCCTGTTACCTGGCAAATTCTATGTTCAATATTCATTTTCCTATTTACTCAGTTTTGTTCTTCACAACTCTGAACCAGCACCACTGAGAAAAATATTGGGCGTCTTTCAGCCGCTGGAAATTTCAGTATGTTCCGTATGTGTGCTTACTTTGTCTGACTGCCATTTGGTACTGAGCAGGTAGGATACTATAGATTTATCAGAGCATTTACAATGAAAGTGGTTGTCTGCTAGGGCTTTTCTCATATAATCAGTCATTTGATCCACTGTTCATGTAAAAATATTCTGTGCAGCTTTAAATTCATGCCAATCAAAAGGAATGCTCTGTTAAGAGTATGTGTATCTGTGCGTTTGCTTGCAGTGGCACTAGGGGTCACGTCAAGTCAGTCTGACTGCGTGTGTCTGTGTGTAAACATATGCGTTTGAGTGAGCATGGGGCAAACAGTTATACATCACACACCAGCAGACTTTGTCTCGTCATCATCTGTTCGGATCTCAACTCAGCACATGCACTTATCCACTCAAACCAACACATAAGTAAGCTTTACTCTCCTTCCCTTTAGAATCAGCCACTTTGCTTTGCTAACGCACTGTAGAATCCCCTTCAAATTTGTTCACAAGGACGGCACTCTGTTACTGTCTATGGCTCGGAGAAGTTTAGAAAGCACCCTGGCTGTGGCTCGGATGTAAGTGACTTTGAAATCTCTGACAGAGAACCTTGTTTGTGGATGACTGAGTAGAAACATCAGGTGAAGAGACAGGGTTGGCGTCTCTTGTGATTAATGAGATTATCCTTAATGGACATGCATGAACCACACAGTTAAGAAAAGAAATACACACTGGTGGACAGATACTTGTACATAAGCTCAGTGTTGTCGCATATTAAGATGCACGTCAACAGGTTTCCGCTTTCCCTTTTTCTGCCAGGAATACATAATCAACTAAAGTTGTTACCTCCAAAAGAAAAAAAGGGCTAACAGGGAGCACTTAGTGATAGTAAACTGATTTCAAGGACACATATTTGTATTCTGCTGTGATCTGAAGGACAAGCACAAAGAACTTGTTAGTGAACGTGCGAGACTGCTCGCACACCACTGTAAGGGGTTTTAGTAG
>NW_018127908.1:72001-78154 GCF_001952655.1 Monopterus albus | reverse complement strand
AAGATAAATATTTTAGCAGTTTTAAGGCATGCAGAGCAATTTACATGAGTTTTTACAACATTTTTCCATCTGCCTTTGCTTCTTAGATGGCAGGGATTCACCATGTCTTCCTTTTTCTTGTGTTAAAGTTTAACTATGATCCTCCGTTCAACAAATTATAGTTCTTAAACTCACGACAATGCTTCCTCTTGTTTCTAACATTACTTCTTTTTGTCTTCCAGCCACCTCCCAGTTCAAGCTGCTACTTTCACGTGAAAATGCAAAAGTCATGCCTGTGTGTGGTTTGTCCATCCTGGGCTATTTTACAAAAACATCGCAGCCTCCATGATAGGGGACCTGCTCCTGTGCCGATATAAAAGGCTCATTCTAAGCTAAAGAAAATGCACCGATCCTTATTTTCTGCTGATTATACATTAATGAAATCAATTATGCATACTGTAGCCCATTTCTTCTAATAAATCCTTCTAGATCTTACAAACAGCACCTTTTAGTAAGGCTTTATAAATAAATAAAATACAAGATGTTTTCTTGTCAGTGTCAAAGATGGCCATCCTGTTGTCTGATATAATTCACAATGGTCAGTCCTGAAAGGATCTTCAGTAACAAGGGGTTTTAGGGCTGTGGCAGAGCCATGCATATCACTTACATCACCACAGTCCAGTACAAGGAAATATTGCATGCAAGTAAATGATTAAATGTACGTAGTGATTTGATGACCCAGTTACCACTTTATTTGATTCCACTTCTCTATAAACGGACACAAGGCTCACAGGTGATGCAATACACAGATGTGGTGCAGAAATGTGAATATGTTAATGAATGCAAGTTATAAAATGTGAAGAAGAAATGACAAATATTTGAAACATGATACAGAATATTTAGTGTATTTAGGGATATCAGTTGCTAGCTAAACCTGCACATCAAATCAACCAGTGCAATGGTAATTTGCTGGTACTTCAACAAATGGCCATGTTATAACAGCTTTGTGCTGTTCCACTGATGGATAGTTGTAATGTTAATGCCTAATGAAATGTGGCAGTGCTCCAACAGAAGCTGGATACTAATGAACTCTGGCGGGTGTAAACGATGCAGGTTTTCAATAAAACGTCTTTGCAAATGTTAATGGGGATGAAAATACATTCATTAGGTCACTATACTGAAGTTCTGAAATGAATTATTCTGAGCTATGTTCATTTTAGCCATGATTTTGTAATAGCAGGTGTCATCTCTTTCTCTGGATTGCAACATATCTTAATTATGAACCTGCTGCCACACAATAAACAAACAACAGCAACAAAGCTATAAGATGATACTGTATATTCAGATAGATATGAGTGAGATGATATGCACGCTTGTGTGTTGTGGGCTTGTGGATTGAGGGAGAGGTAGGGGCAGAGGTGTGAAATGTTCCATGAAACAAAGCAGGAAAGCAAGATGTAATGGATGTCAAACTATTTTACCTGAGCTGAATGCATCCTGAATCCAAATCAGTTACTAGCTTATCTCTCCCCCTCTGCATTAAAAAACCCTGCTGCTGATGTTCTTTGACTTTGGATAAAGACATGTAGGACATGGGCAGGACCTCTGCAGCTGCTGATATATCTGAGCTATTTGGCCTCCTCGGTGAGAATCTCAGGCCTGTCATGGAACTCCCGCGGACCTCATTATTATTCTAGCAGAGATTCAGGTCAGGGCTTGTCTAGACATTACATAAACCGAGAAACTCTTTCTCACTTTTTATATCCCTGTCTCTGGCCCTCACTCTTTATCATTTTCTCTGTCTTACTCTAAAAGTCAATCAGTTTAAAACAAGGTTCTGTTTTGTCCTTCCTGAGGACAAAACAGAACCAGAGGACATAGTTAGTTAACAGCTAAAATTAAATTGCAAACACATAGACATAGTATAATTTAATGGCCATAAAGAAAACACTGATTATCCAAACATTCAGTATCTCTACTCATTCTACTCATTTCTCTTTCACCCATAGAGACTTGCACTGAGAGCATGATCCAGCAACAAAGACAGACATTACAAGTCCAGCAGTCACAGATAGACAGAGCTGAAGCCACAAGTTAGACCACTTTGCCCTTTCATATCATCAAGATATGAAAATATCTGCTGGATGACAGCATTCATAGTGCACAGTACAGGAATCCCTTCAGCACCTTGATACCACCAAACCATAACACTACAAAGCAAGACAGAAGATGTTGGTATATGTTGCCTAAACAAATTTAATTAAAATAAATTGTGCAATATCAGGTTCTCTGTTGGTGGCGCAGAGTTGCCTTCCATTTGAATTTGTACTTTTCCTGGCATTTTCCTTCCATATGTTCAGTCAGTATTTTTAAAAAATTCTTCCAGATTGAATTTTGATCCGGGACGACTAAATCAGTTCCAGGAGTCTCCCAGCCAGTGCTTGCGGGCTGAAACCCTAGTGATTCTATGTTTCCATGTACATTAGTCTTTTGTTTTAGAAGGCACGTGGCTCTGAATTTACTCTGTAATGAATACTTGTAGGTTTGTGTCTTCAATTTGTGTTGTTTTACAACACAAATTGCTCACTGGAGATTGGGCTAGGCTGTCAAAACACCCACTCACAATAGCTAAATTCATTGTGTAGTCACACTAGACTTTAGGGGTGCTATGCCATTGCTGTTTGGTTTAAATTTTGAATTATAAATCCTTCTTCTTCTTGTCATGTGAGTGTGGATATCTAGATAGATACTGTAGACAGACAGACTGGCAGATGGATAGCTTAGGAGAAACAAAGAAAAAGAACAGCGGTTTCCACTGTGCAGTAAAATAGGTCATACTGAGAAGTGTTATAAATAATGGAAGGGAATTCTTCACTGGAGATGCTCATCCCTGCACACTCCACACAAGCATTATCACCCTGCTCACCCAATGTTACATCAGGTTCCAAACAGCAGCAGGTTCAACTGTGAGCTACACACTCGAGGTAAGAGGCGCCAACCAGCAAACAGCATGTACGTAACCACTTAACTGGTCAATAGATATAGTAAATGTCTAGGAACCTATCTGACACCTATGACCGACGGGGAAACAGGCTTCTCCAAGTTGCACCATAAGATCTCATCATCTCATGTCAAACACATAGAAGATAAAACTACTCACATTCCCCCACATATGGGGTGGTAAGAGAGGTAGGAGGATATCCATCTGTATCTCTGCTCTCACATGTTAGGAAGACAAAACAAGACAACCAATGCTTCTATGTGTGGATAAAGACCTAGACAAATAATAATAAGAGTGAATGTTAAGTATGGAGAATGGAAGTGAAAGTCTTCATTTATAGTTGTTATTGCACTATTGCACTCACCAATCTGTGACTAAAATGTTCCCTTTTACTCTCCTCTTGAAACACTTAAGGAGTTCTCCCATTATCACATTCATAATTAGTATTAATAAATTAGTCTGGTTTGTAGAAAGAGAGTCCTAACTGTGCTTTCATTTAATGGCTTGCATGTTAATTTAGCTTCTTTATGAGCATTCTGTGACTTTCCAAGGCTCAGGAGCTTCCTTCTGATCCAGCCTATTGCGTTCTGTTTACCAGTGCATGTGCTAATTTTCCAAGCTTCACATCTGAGAAACTAGAACTCTTCCATATGGCCAGAGAGCACGCCCACTGTTTTATCACAAAAATGTCTTGCCTTTCTGACAAACACCCTCTCTCCCTGGTATAGAAAGGTCAAAATATTTGCTCCTGTGTTCATAAAGGATAAGGCCAGTCATTTTCTATATTATTAGTATTTTCAACAATCCCCATACAGAGACTAAAACCAGCAGTGAATTGCGGCATAGTTAATGTCTGACAGTCTCCAGCCTGGACTGGCTTATTTTTCTGTTACAGACCTCCAGTGTTGATAATAATATTAATCAGTAATGATAATAGCACATCAGCAAAATACACCAGTGCACAAGATACATGGAGAACATGCAAACTCCGTACATAAAGGCACCAGGTCGGCCAGGGCTAATCACTGCTCCACCATGCCGCCCTTAAATGATGTTTATGTGTTATAGTAGGACTTGTGCATTATGCACATGTTGTGTGCCACTTTGTGCACTTGTTTATAGCCTGTACTTATGAATGAATGCATCTACATGAGTGAGACATAACAGCCTCACATTCATTGTACATCATCCTCTGAGTTCATAAGTGTGCATACCTCTGAGTTGGATTCAAGCTGTACTTACTTAAAATGCTTGTCCTTCTGAAATAATGGCACTGAATTTACTAGACTTTGCAATTATTCAAGTGCACTCTTTGTTATGCAGCATAGACATCATTTATCTTGTATATTGCAGATTGCTGTCATGTCTCTCTTGCAGTAAATCAGTTCCTTTATCAATAAATGTAAGTTGCAAGACAGCAGACACTGTCCTTCGTTTTATGAGTATACTGAGAATGAAAAAGTTTGATGAGAACTTTACGAATTCTAGGTCTTTCCAGTCATTCATCACGATGGCAATGATCACACTGCCATCGCCAAGTCCTGAAGCAGCAGGGGCAGATTTGGGGCTAACATTCTCTGTGACTGTGTCCACCTGTGCCCCCGTTTGGTGTGTGTGTGTGTGTATGTATGTATTTATGTATAAGAAGCTATTGTGTAAATAGCCTTTTTTCATGGCCTGTGAGGAACTTTGATGAGCTTTGGCTAATGTAAAAAAAAAAAAACACTTGGCTCAAGTTAATTGCTGAAGAAAGATTTACATCAGAAATAAGAAGTGAAATAAATTTACAGCTCAGATTGAATTAATATTAAAAAAGACATTTAGCTGTGTAGTATTGCTGCACAACATTATGAATCCTGAATAGAGCAAAACAACATCATTCACATTGAAAAGACTATGAAATTCAGTGGAATTGTGTTTATAGCTGCTGCATAATCAGCCTCCATAAGTAGCAGTAAAAGAAGAAGCTATAAAAAGGGCTGAGCACTGAACCTAAAGTAAATGTAAAACATGCACAGTGTTACTTCAGTGGGGAAGGGGGAGTGCTAAGTGGGTGCACAGCAACACAGGGACATCTGAAGAGCCCTCAAATGGAGCACATATGAAAAGGGTTTAGAAGGGATGAGTATTTGCTGCAACAATCAGAACAAAACACAACCTAACAGTGTTACTGGAGCAAGGGGTTCTATCTTACCGAGCTGTAGAGCATGCCCTCGCAATTCATGGCAATGTAGAAGCCACTCTTCACCCCCTGGATGGCCACCACTCTCAGACCCACGGGAATAAGATTAAACAGGGCTACATATGAAGCCGAGTGAGTGAGAGGCACGAAGGGAGGGAGGGAGGGAAGGATAGATGCAAAGAGACAGAGACAAGATAGACATCAGACAGAAATCACATAATAAAATCACCTAACTGTGGTAGACTCAGCAGCCTCTGATCTCTGTTCTTTGGCTGCGATCAGCAAAGCGAACAGTGCAGAACATTTCCAGGACAGTGGGAATACGGATACACCTCAGTCTAACCATGGAGTTATATACAGTTACCACAGATATTAGAGGAGAAATCCATAATTTTCTGGTGACAGGAAACTGAAATGATTTTTGCGCTACAACAAAGCATATTTGTACAGGTATCTAGTTAGTTGAATGAAACTGTCATTTAGCAAAATCAAAGCAATGTCATGCTAATTTACATGTATTTATTTATTTATTTTATTGCAACATGAATAATAACATATTTACAGGACAAAGGACGTAACACAGAAGATGAGACAACAGACATTAACAAAAGAGACAAAGGGATTATTACATTTAGTTTGTGTGGGTGTATCCAACTCTATGCAGACTGATATTCAGTACATATTAAAGTAAAATAATATAAATAAAAATAAAATTAAACCAAATAAATGAAGAAATTCGGGGGGGAGTTTAAAAAATGTAGTTTTTGTTTAATTAAAGTGTATTAATTTAAAATTAATTTGCATTTATGGGCTGTAGTAGGCAACAACTCTGGTTTGAACAGGCATTGTCACTCAGAAAGGGATTGATGCCCATACCACAAGAAATGAGACTAAATAGTAGCATACAGAGCAACAGTGTCAAATTTCTTAAACCACCTGGAAATTTGATTTGAAGTCTTGAAGAGTGACTTTCATGGGCTTTGGTTTGGTG
>NW_018127908.1:63588-71934 GCF_001952655.1 Monopterus albus | reverse complement strand
GATAAAGCTGGCAGCGATGAGAGGAGACGTGCCAATATGGGTCTGTCCTCTGTGCAGATTCAATTTCACTCAATAAATATCGACATGCTGCTTTCGCCTGCCAACGACTTCATTCTGCCCTCGGGCTACTAGTGCGTGGGATACACGCTGGCCACTCTGCCAGTTTTGTATACCCCTGAGTGCTAGATATTTGGGATATAAAGACCAAATCTATTACCACTTTAAATCTCATTTTCTCAGGCTCTGATTTTTCCTCGACCTCTTTTCTGTCACAGCTCTCTCCTTCCTCTCTGCTTGTTTCCTCACTCCCCTTTGCCTTTCATGCCTGCTGCATTTGGCACTCTGGTGTCTCTCAGAGGCACCGTCCACAGTTCTGTCACGTAACACCCTGGAGCACCTCCACCTATCAAAGCATATTCTAGCTTTTTTCTGACAAGTCATCCTTGCAACAGGGCCCTCAAAGCCTGGCTTGAAAAGTGATAAGAAAAAAGACATAAAATGTGGTGAGCCAGTGCACTGATTTGCTATAATTATAATCTGCAGTCCATACTCTCATTTGCCTGCCAAAAAACTGCACAACCAAAAGGAAGTGTCATTCCTTACCTTCGAAATGGCCAACTTTTCTATCTGAAGCTCCAGTAGTTGACAGATTCCAAAATTAACTGTACTGACTGCTGTTATAGGCCCTGATGACTATTCTGAAGGCTATTTCTCTTTCCTAAATAGCCTCAATCCTGTCTCTCACAGAGAAAAGCCAGCGCTCTGGCTGGATCAGGGACAGATTTCATGGAATCTAGGCCACACAAAGTTCAAGCAACCCTATGAAGCAAAAATCCTTTAAACAGCAAGTCTTTCAGAGGAGCAGTAATCGGCTAGGAGCAAATCCTGCAGTTAGGCTAAAAGGAAATGCATTTAATGTGAGGAATACTGGCACAGCAGGAAATCAACTCTCCAGTAAAGGTTTATAGAGCCAAACTTCAAATTCCAAGGATGTCTTTCAATCCAGAAAAAAATGCAAACCCAAAGGAGGAAGAGTTGGAATTAACAGCACAGGTTTGTTAGTATGTGTGTTTATATAAGGTAGTAATATGGCCCCACTCCTCCTGCATGCCAAAGTTGAAATTAATGACTGCTTCATCCCATCCATCAAAGCAGGAAGATCAGAGATGGATGGAGTGTGAATGCCTTATAACATAGCTATGGTCCAATCCCAATGTCCTCCATAAGGTCTCAAGCCCTGAACGCTCAAAGGCTTCAGTAACGTCACCTCTAAGGGACTGAGTGCAAAGAGTCTACAAAGGATGGAAATTGTATAAATAGGAATGGGACAGCAGTTTGTGACTTATGCTATCACATCACCATGACAACACCAAGACCACACCATGTTTCTAACTATTGTGGCTTTATTTGTCGCTTTCCTCACAGCCAATACACTTCAAGGACCGATTAGCTGAGCTGAACGTGATCCAGGCTCTAGTCTTACAGAGTGGACGAGGGGCAGCTGTCGATTACCTAATCAATTTACAGTAATATGTTTTTGTTGAAACGGCATCATTAAGCAAAAAAGAAAATAAATAGTTGATGAATGAAATAGGTGTGTAATAAAAGGATGTTTATGTTTAGTTTATAGTACTTAGCAGATGCTTTTGTCCAAAGCAACATACAAACGCATTTGTTTACCTTTTTACGCTTCCGAACCTCCCAGGTTACAGTAAGATAATCTCGTGTTTCACATCACAGTGCTATGAACTGTGGGGAATTCCCTCAGGTAAAGTCTGCAGAAATGCTGACTAAAGGAAAGTGAACATAAAGGCAAAAGAATGCTCATGCACTTGATGATTTCGCAGTGAGACAGCCCTGAGGATCCAATAAGTCAGCAGCAACGCGCCTCATTGTCTGTGAGTGTGGACATTGGGATTGGGGGAATATCTTTCTAAAGCCTCAATGTGTGCAGGCAGGCAACGGATGGTGGTCAAATTAATAATTGCTCAAATTTGAACATGGATGTTAAAATTAACTTTAGTTTTAGCAGTTTGTAAATGTCAGAGCTAAGCTTAACTGAGATTTACAGTAACAATAATGCTTTCTGTCACTTCTTACGAGTTACTGAATACATTGAATTAAACTAATTTCACTATGTAGAAACCTTTATTTGATTAAAGCAGGATGTCAGTTAGTTTTACACAGTTCTCCAGCTAAAACAGTTTTATGTTCAGTTGCATCCTTGTCGTCATCCAGCACACACCTATTATGCAGGTGGCATTATGCTCTTCAGTCCCATCGGTTCCACTAAATCTGCCTCTGCTGAGGATGCTGCGGGTCAGAGGTGACCCGGTTCAAGGGTGGGGTAATCTATTATTCTAATAATCCAGCTGGGCGATCAATAGGTCATTGCAAGACCTGAATACCAAAACATCCATTTCTATCTTTCTTAATCAATCTCACTTTTTTTATTTACGCTTTCTGTGTCTATCTTTCAATCTTAAGCACTTCAAATTCTTCTTGCAGCGCCTTCTGCTCTCTTCCAGTCTCTTTCGTTTGGGCTGTCTCTGAGCTTCAGGCATCTCATACAGAGAATAATTCATTGGCTACATACAGAGAAGGTGGTATTTTTAGTTTCCTGAGGTTGAATTATTCACTGCGTTGCTTCATCCCTGAGCCAGGGAGACTGCTTAACAAGAGGGTTACCTAGAGATGGGGAAACCCTCATATACAACAAGAACCTCACCAGCCAAAGAATTTACAACACAACAGAGGCTCAAAAAACAGTTTTGTGAGACAGAAAGAAAATGTATTAGTGGGCATTCAGACTGAGTTTCAAAGGTGTGAAATAATGCATCCTTCTTCATTCATTTCTACGAGGGACTGCGTTCACTGCAGTCGGCACCAGCACCGCAAGGGGCTCTGGCAAAATGCTGTGAAAAAGGTCAATCTGGTTCAATTTTTGACGCATTGGATAGTGACATCATCCGGGCGCTGTGTTGACCAATCACGGTCATATTATGGACTGTCTGGGAAGAACACTCTTTTGTTTACCATGTTAATGTGAGCATTCACTTGGGAATTTGGGCCACAGTTAATGCGCCATAACAACACGCCAAGCGGTTTCATTAGTTAGGGTACGGGATGTTAAACACTGTTTTTAATCTGTCGACACTGGTGTTAGAAGTTAATGCTAGGGTAGAGTAGACTACATTAGCAGCATGGCTAACCAAAACACAACAGAAACTGGTGGACTAGAAAAATGAATGAAGCTACTCATATCAACTCATCATGTCTGTATCGTACACACCTACAACACTCCCCCTGCAACCCTTCACCCCCAAGCAATGTATCCCTTTGTGTTAAGTCACAGCTGAAGATTTATCTCATTTTAAAACTGTTTGGACAGAAAGAGACCATACTTTCTAAACCACATGACTTTTACAGTCCAGAAGCTTTGACTTTGGCTTCCATTAAGATTGACAGAGTGTTAGAGAAGAAAGGTCATGATTGGTTTCCAGTCTGGCTTAACTCCAAACTGGGAGTGTCCTCATTATCACTTACACAAAAGTTTGATATATGCGTTTCATTACCGTCCAATTGGAAATTGTTACAAAAGCTTTAAAATTGAAGACTCTACTGACTTTTGTCTTTTCTGTTCCTTAGGAGGCAGAAGGGGACGGGGCTGTTTATCCTTTCATTGCAACCGATGGTGAAATATTGCAAAACAGTGACTTGTGAAGTGATCTTTGTGATAAAGAGCAAAGCTATGGGTCTATAGTCGCTTCACACGGTTTTTCCAGGAAGGAAATTCTGCTGTGATAATCAGAGCTGAATCAATCAAAACACTGTGACACTTACAATCACGCAGTGTACACAGTAGAAATTGTTTAGACCAGGGGAAGGGATAATGCAATTAGTTTTTCCTTGGAAATATAAATTTCAATACAAGACACTCCATAAATATGTGACAAATATTGCATTTACTCACCAAGATTTTGACATATTTATATCTTCACACAATGCATAACCAGATGAGGAAAACATGGCACAATGCCTTGTGAAATTTGCTGAATAGTTCCCTTTATACTGGTCATTTTTTTGTATAGATAATCCACTTCAGTACAACTAATTGTGGGGTGCCTTAGGCTGCCCAAATGGCTATGGTTATTTAAGAATTACAAATGAAAAAGCCAGAATAAAATGTGCTGATATATTATATAACCGACTGACTCATTTTCCATTAAATGTTTTATTCTGAAAGCTCCACTCACTGTTGTCGCTGTTCTCATCCTTACTGCCGTCGATGGTTCCATCCGGCTGCATCTGCAGGTAGAAACCCTGCTGACTGAACAGTCGCGTCACGATGCCTTTCAGCTGCGGCTCTAAAACACACACGTACACATGACACACACAGGCGTACACACAAACCGTCGGCCAAGCCGCAACAACATGCCCACCAACAATGTATTAGAACAAATGTCTCACATTTGTGACAAAAACATGCAAATAAGTAAATACCACTATTTGTACAACTGCAGATCTTTCTCTACTATAAAGTAAAGTTCTTAAAAACTGTTTTTTAATTGTATAATATACATACAAAAATAATTAATCAATATATAAAGTGCATCCCTTAATAAATCAATACAATACTCAGCTGTAATTAATCAACTTTTAATACACCAAAAAGCTTGTAGCACAATCCAGCCACCACAGTTCTCAGCAAACAAAAGACTTAATCTTACAGCACTAGAAACACTCCAACCCTCAATGCTCACCAGGGGCTGAAAATCGATTTGACTATGATGGACAGTTTGTAATGACTCATCTGTTGCACTACATAATCCAAAAAAGCCATTTGACTAGAAGGCCTTTATGATGGAGAGACCATGTCAGTAAATCAATGAGAATGCTGTTACTTTCTCATAATGTCTAACTGTATCTTGTACAAAAGATTAGTTTGTATCATTTGGAAACTCATTTAAAATTGCATTTTAAATGCACATTGACAGACCAATGATTTCTTTATCTGGTATGATGCAAATGTGCACTTTAATAGTCAGTGAAATGATAGATAACCAAGACAGATTTCACAGACAACAGGTTCATACTGACTGATAGTAGTGCTATTTCTTGACCTGACCTAAAGTTTCTGGAGGGTTTTTTTTTTTCATTTTCGTAGCTACAACCCTGTACCGACCTCCAGCTTTGAGGCTGTAACATGGCACCTAACCAAGTTGCAGCGCGAAGCAGATGAAAACAAGGATTAGCTCAAGGCAAAGAGCGCCCATCGGCCTCAGGCAGTGCCAGGAAAAAATAGATGTGTAGAAATAAAAAAAAAAATAAGGCAGTGGGGGGATATGTGCATGTGCAATGACCATGGTGATGTTCAGCAGATTTTTATTTATTTGTGTGTAAAAGTGGTAGTAAGAGTAAGATGACACAGCTATCATAAGCCAGACTTGGGTTTTGGATTTTGACAAGCAAACGTTGGAGAGTGGCAAATATATATATATCTATTATATAAATATATAAAACATCTGATTATGAAAAGTAACTAGTAACTAAAGTTATAAAATAAATGTGGATTAAAAAGTACAATAGCTGCTTCTGAAATGAAGTGAAATTGAAGTAGCACAAAATGAAACTGCTTGAGTAAAGTACAGATACTTCAAAAAGTAGTTCAGCAAATGTATTTAGTTACTTTCCATCCCCGCAGACATGTACTATGTATGAGATAGAAATAATACATAAACATATTTTTCTTAAGGTTTGTTGTGAATAACGAAAGTCAGCTGAACAGTAATGTGACATTTTGCAATGACTGCGATTTTGAAACGAGCTCCCTTGAGCTGAAACAGCCACTCGAATGCTGGATATCACTAATCCTGCTTGACACGAGAAACAAATTATGCATTTTGTCACCAGTGGAATTGGTTCTCACTTTCATTTTAAGTGCCCAAACACAATCAGTAACTGAAAATGTTTGCTTTGTAGGCGCACATGTTCTGATAAATGATGTATCTGATTGAATTAAAGGATTATGAGTGAGCCTGACTGTCGTCCAAGGTCGTAACAAGACTTAGAGGTTGTGCAGTGCGGTCAGCTGGGCACATAAAACCGTCAAATGATTTGGCAGAAACAAACTTGGTATCCGGGACGACAGAAATTTTTTTTTTTATGATGAGCAATAATTACCAGTGCATAAGATAAGCATGTAGAGAAGAGAGGACAAAAAAAAGGCCAACTCACTCATGTCTGTCCAAATGTACATCACCCTGACCATCAATCCCCAGCTCACTTACCCCAGAGTGGGGCCATCAATTCCTGGGACAGGCCCTTCATCATCCATCACAGGCAGGGTGAGGAGTGTTTGTGTGAAAGCACATTGGAGTGCACACATCAGAAAATCACACGTGATAACTACACTTTCATAAACTATGCCCTCACTGGGGGCCTAGACGGTCACTGACATCTCATCGGTTCCAGTCATTTAGCAGACAGTGTGTGCACGTGTGTACAGGTATAACTCGAGTACCAGCTAAACTCCAGAGCTAAAAGCAAGTGCTTATACATAAAAAATATCTTACAGATCATCATCCTGCGTGTGCACAGACTATTACATTGTCAGTATATTTAATTCTTACCAGTACAAAAGGACAAAAACATTTAGGAACATCGACAAATGGCGTCATGACTATGAAATGGTGAATGATCACCTGTTCTGATATAGTGCTTGACAGGAAGAAGCACATCATATCCATAAACACCGATATACACTTCAGTAAGAACCTCTACTACACACACATTATTCTTGACACACACTTTACAGACATAGAAGGAGGAACAAGGATAAAGACTGGTCCGACACTGACTGACAAAACAAAATGAGGCAGAAACAAAATGAGAAGAGGCAGAGCTGAAAACAAAGTGGGAAAAGACAGAGGAGCGACAAACAGCTGGCTATAGGAGAGCTTTAGCTACAAGGAGAAACAGGGACGAGCTTAAGCTGAAAGAATCCAGGAAAGCCACACGGGGGGTGAAAATAAAGAGGAAACCAGGGAGAGGGTTGTTGGCTGTCAGATAGGTGTTGAAGCCCCCAGCCCTTCCCTCTGTCCCTCCCCACCCAACCAGCCACCCCATCCCCACCTCCCCCACCCCTCCCTGGCCGAGGGGGAGTCGACATGGGCGCGAGATGGGGGTGGAGACGAGAAGAAACACAGCACACACGGATGGCGGCTGAGCTACTGACCTAGCCTGCAGCCCTTATGGGACACCTGTGGAGGTTTCGAGGGTGCATCTTACAAAGGAGGGGAATAGAAGACAAACAACAATCTTTTAAACAAGCAGAATTCATAAATTCTCCAGTGTATTGGTTGTTTATATGCAAATAAATGGCAAGGCATCAGTAAAAAGTATAAGGATTACCAAATACAGGGTAGCTGTTTGCCTTTCTGTCTGACCATGTATGCAAGGTGTTACCTACCTGCCCAACAGTGTCTGGAGACCTGATTGTTTGTGTGTCTGTCTACTTATATTTCTATTTGGCCATTTTGTGGCAGTTTGGCACTGGGATTGTTTTTCCTGTGTGCACGATCAAGGGGTTGTAATTTAGTCTGGCTGAATGTCCGTCTCTACTGTCCAACCTTTCTGCCCTAAAAATGAATGTCTGCCACTCAGTCTGTCTGCGGGACACTGAGTGGCCCTGACCGAAAGAACTTGCCTATCTGGATATGGGCAGAGGAAGAACTTGCCTATCTGGATATGGGCAGGGGTGACTGGCTTGTTATTTGTGCACCAGGACAGAACCAGGAGAAAAAAGGAGGGGGAAGGCTATAGACCTTGAAGTGTAGTAGGCACAGAGCCTTTATGCCTATTAATACAGCCAGAGTAGCTCCTAATAACTAAAACTATATGTTCCTTCACCGCAGTAAAGATGGCTCTATATAGTAAACATTCACCATTAAAACATTTAATCTCAGAAGAGCCTTGGTGCACTGCAGTGCAAATTATCTGCTCTCTGTAACTCAATCTGCATTAATATTGAATAAGGCCATTAAAAGCAGCCTTTTTGAGTGTATTCAAGTCCTAAGCGTGTAGGCTATGTGTGTTTAGAGGGATGGGGTGCAAAAATTAATTGTGCAAAATGGAAAGCATAAATATGGATTATATGGCTGGTCAAAACCTGCTCAGGCTCTGACTGGGATGACATCACTTTCAGGGTAGGCTAATAGATTTTTCTGATCAGAGCCATATGACAAAAAATAAAGGGGTACTGTCACAGCATAGCCTATAGACATTTCCTATAGCCGGCATTCAGGCTGCTTCTGTTCGGCAGGGGGAAGGGGGGGGGGTGTCTTG
>NW_018127908.1:42779-63550 GCF_001952655.1 Monopterus albus | reverse complement strand
CCATTTGCACACATAGCACACATACTTAAAATATATATCTATATAATTAAATCTACAGCACTGACCTGGTCGCCGCCGAACGGGTCTTTTCTTGCCGCTGCAGAAACGGACTTTGCTGAAGACCCCTAAGAAATGCCTCTCGCAGATAGAGCGGGGGTCTTTGCTGGGGCTGGGGCGACGCTTCGAAGTGGAGACCCGGTCGCTGTTTGACTCCCTCGCCTGGCGCTTCTGCCGGATCAGGGAGCTGGCGATCGCAGCCATCTCCCCGAACCTAGTCTGAAAACCGAGAGTCTAGTTCGGCAGATGTCGGATCTTGATGCGGCTTCTTTGCGCAATAAAAAAAAGAGAGTAGATTCTGTGTTTCGGTCCACGAGTGTTTCAACTAAATGTCATCCTGCTTAGAAAATCCTCCGAGTCCCAGGCATCATTGCACTTCAGGCAGCATCCTCTTGGGGGGCCACTAGTGTGTGATTCAGCTGCCGCGAGTTTATGGCACACGGGGCTCCGAATCAACAGCAAACAATCTAACCTACAAAAAGCATAAACCTACTTGCTATAGGACACACGGGCCGAGATGTCAGACGTGGAAACGTGCAACAGCGTTGAGAAGTTGATGCTGATGCGTGTCATTGGAGAGCTTCGGGTATTCCAGGTGAACGGTGCCGCGTCTAACGAGCACGACTTCGTTGTCCTCATCTGCACAGAAGCCTCTCCTCTGGCTTCCCGACGCCTTTTGATAATTCGCATCAACCTAAATCCATGTAGGCTGCAGGACGCTCGTGCGTGTCTGAAGAAAAGTATGTTAACTTTCTTACTAGTTATTTATTCAGCGCACATTGATGAATGGGAACGTCCTCGGCCGGTCCGGGCTGCCGTGCAGGAGCCCCGATATCACAGTCCAGTGTCTGGTTCCGTCGATGCCACCGATAAATGCAGCCGGAAAATGGAATCGGCAGCAGAGACTAGGCTGCTCTGCAAGGATGCTGCAGAGATGTAATTAAAGCCTGCAGGGAGGGATGCTCGTCTGAAAAGCAACAATTAGTTGAGGCCAACACACACCAGCGCTTTGTTTTGTAGCGCACAAAGAGGCATCGTCTCTAGTGCGTCCCGACTGGATGCTGTCGGTGTGTTACATCGCCGACAACGGCAGTGAACGGTCGCCTCTCTCTCCCCCCCTCTATATCTTCCTCACCCCTCACTCACCCTCTCCAACTCTTAACGCAATCATACGTGATCGAGGTTTGTATTAGTAATTCTCAGGGGGTATACAAGGAAAGATAAAACGATATACAGTATATAAAAGGAAAAGGCAGAGGGGTAAATACTAGGTGGGTGGATCTAAAAGGGGGGCGGGTGATTTCACAAATGTCTCACTGAATTGCACTTTCAATCTAAAGTTGCAAATCAGTTTATAAATCGGCCCCGTCAGACGGCAGAAAGGCTGCATTACACTATTAAAGAAGCAGCTCAGAGACATCTTAATCAGCTCAGGCTGATAAGACACTACTCTTAGCTAGGCCATTTTCAAAAACCACTTGACCACACATTCCATAAAGAACATATTAAATGCCCCCTGCAACAGGTTTCTACACACAGATTGTGAACATAAACACCACTGACACCCAGATAGTGACACAACACACGGATTATATGATTTAGGGCCTCTGGTAATAAAATGAACCACATGACACACTAAAACAGCACAACAGCCCGTGTCATACACTAAGAAAGACTGTACAGATGCTCTGTTTTCATTGCGTAATGGGGATGGCTATGACTTATGTTTAAGAATAAAGGCAAATCAATACAAAGACACTAAGAAATGGCCTGAAAATGTGTGTGTGTGAGCCAGCGCTTCTTCCTTTTTTCTAGTGGTGGAAAGTAACTAAGTACATTTACTCAAATACTGTACTTAAATACATTTTTTAGGTATAAGTACTTGAGTGTTATTATTTTGTGCTACTTCATACTTTGACTTCACTACATTTTAAAACTTTAGTTACTAGTAACTTTTCAAAACCAGATGAAGTATAATTTCAATACTTTATTAATTTTCAGTGGAACATGCACTTCCTACCTACTGGTAATTCATATTATAAGTTAAAACTAGTTAGGTTTGTTAAGACTAGCTCTGCTTTTACCAGCTACAACATTAAATGTGATGTACACAATAATGTATCAGTAATTATAACCCAATAATAGGAAACATTTACTCAAATACTGTACTTAAATACATTTTTTAGGTATAAGTACTTGAGTGTTATTATTTTGTGCTACTTCATACTTTGACTTCACTACATTTTAAAACTTTAGTTACTAGTAACTTTTCAAAACCAGATGAAGTATAATTTCAATACTTTATTAATTTTCAGTGGAACATGCACTTCCTACCTACTGGTAATTCATATTATAAGTTAAAACTAGTTAGGTTTGTTAAGACTAGCTCTGCTTTTACCAGCTACAACATTAAATGTGATGTACACAATAATGTATCAGTAATTATAACCCAATAATAGGAAATACACCAATGTTAACTGTGCCATTCTGCATAATGAGTACTTTTACTTTCCATACTTTAAGTATGTCTCTATGCTAATACGCATACTTTGACTTCACTACATTTTAAAACTTTAGTTACTAGTAACTTTTCAAAACCAGATGAAGTATAATTTCAATACTTTATTAATTTTCAGTGGAACATGCACTTCCTACCTACTGGTAATTCATATTATAAGTTAAAACTAGTTAGGTTTGTTAAGACTAGCTCTGCTTTTACCAGCTACAACATTAAATGTGATGTACACAATAATGTATCAGTAATTATAACCCAATAATAGGAAATACACCAATGTTAACTGTGCCATTCTGCATAATGAGTACTTTTACTTTCCATACTTTAAGTATGTCTCTATGCTAATACGTTTGTACTTCAGTAACATTTTGAATGCAAGAGTTACATGTAACAGAGTATTTTTACACTGTGGTACTGCTACTTTTACTTAAATAAGGGATCTGAGCACTTTTTCATGTCTCTTATTGCACGAGCTGAGGAAAACTCACACCACACTCATTCAGGCACACACAATGTGGGAGGAAGAACATGTGAGTCTTCAGCAGCACAGTACACCACAGCAAACCCTCCTCTCTGTGATGAAACAGCATGAAACTGTTAAAAGACTTTTTGTGGGACACAGTTTGACATTGTCTTTCCACAGAGCGAGAGAGATTGGAAAGGGAGAAGCTTTTATGACTGGCCCTGTCCGCTCCCCTTTACCAAAGATTTACTTATAATGGATGGAAGTGTTAAATGTAAGGCACTGAGAAATGAAGTGCAGATACAATCTTTTCCCAGAGCGAGACAGAGAGAATAAGGAGAAGTTAGAAACCGATGGCTGGAGTCAGTCAGAGTCTGAACTTCAATCCTTAATCCGGCTTTGTTTTCCCATTGAGTTGACAGTGAGTGGTAGAAATGAATGCCACTGCAGCATAAAGAAATAGGCTATCAGTAATAACTTCTGTATAAAATTCATCATTCCATTGAATGTGCTGGAGTGTGTATTACGTGCGTCTTTAAAAGACAAAATCCGCTGGTGGTTTGGAGTGTGACATGAGCTTACTCAAAGGGATCTTGCGGCGTAGAACATATATCTTTGTCAGGGGGAAAAACGTCCCTAATGAGGATCTGTTAGGCTTCCTGCCTCTACCAGAGACAATTGATGATCACTTCAATTCACCAGAGATACATCCGCAAGTGATAAAACACTGCTGCTATGAAATGCACTGCAGATATTATACAGTCATTTAAAGTGTCAGTTAAAATGATTTTGACACTGAGAATGTTGGCTGGTTCGTTTGTCTTCATTGTAAAAATGTTTTTGACCCTCAGTGTGCCACTATGCTGTTTGTCTTGTATGGCATAAACATTTCTGAGTACTGTGTAAAAATGAAGTAAAATGTTGAATGTGTTTCAATTTACACTCACTGGCCACTTTATTAGGTACACCTGTACAATTGTATGCAAATCATTGCAAGGTGTCCACATTAACATCTGTTTTTACGAAGCTAAAAATGTTTCAGTTTTGTAATAACTGTATAAATTCAAATACATGTTTATTATTGAGGTCATAGTTAAACGTGGTTCTGTATTGGACCACATTATATTCAGAGGTGTCTCTGTATTTTTGTCCTCCCCAGCTACATACATGAGAGGGTCAAAACATTAGAAGCACTTCTGAATATAGTCCAGTATGGCACCACCTTCATGTTTAATAATAAACATATAATTGCATTTTAACAGTTATTACAATTTCACCAAAATCTGAAACATTTTTAGCTTTGTAAACACAGATGTTAAGGCAGAAGTGTTGCACTGAGTTGCATACAATTGTACAGCTGTACCTAATAAAGTGGCCAATGAGTATATACAGCTGGTGTTGTTTTATTTTATCAGATTATGCTAGTTCTTGTGTATGCTATCAGATTTATTAATTAAAAGTGAGCATACAGTGCAGTATGGCAAATAAATATCGCTGAAAATGAAAGGAAATAGCCAGAGCCTCCATGTCCCTGTGGAGCCACCACTGTAGCATTCAACTGTAGCATTGAAGAGTGATTTCTTTATATCTGCTGCCCCCTTGTGGAGATAGAATAAACTACAAACACTCAGAGATAGAATAAACTACAAACACTCAGAGAAACTAATGGAGTTCTCTGAAGTTTGTCCTCAAGATAACTCACAGATTTGTTCAATAGCTTGAACTAGTTTTCATTGTGTAATGTCTGCTATGCTAACTTGACAACTGAAAGGGTGGAAACACGAGAGAATACGAGTGGCTCACAGTGCTCACAACCACACTAATAGCTTATTGTTTGCTTATAATTAATAACTACTACTGCACAACACTCAAGTCATATGAATGAGCACAATTAAATTACATTAAGCGCAGAAAAATATAAGATGAGAGCCCTGCATTGCAAACAAGATCATCTGCACCATATTAGCTTGTAATCTTAATATTGTGCTTAAAAATAAAACAGACAAGCAGTGCAGCAATGACCAAATGTTACCCAAAGCTATTTAGATAGATCTAGTTAATCATAAAAACAAACTGTGCTTGAAACAAACAAAGCATAACATCCTGAAACTTGCAATAAAGTTTTGGGTGTCTGACTTTACCGAAAGTGCCATGGATTGGTCCCAGCATTTACTGTATGTGACAAAGCTTATTTTACAGAACACAGTCACCTTATAAGAAACATAAAGCAGTCCCAAAGGAACCTTAAATTAACCCTGATATACAGTATATTAATCAAACAGTCACATGAAACAGTTAGAATGGCAGCTAGATAAACATCCTGCAATCCTGACATCCAAACTATTTAACTTTAGCACAAGAACACCCCGATGCACACTTGACACATGCAGGTGCAAACACTGTAGCCTACTCACAAACATCTTTCACTGGAATGTAGTTTTGGTATAGAGCCTGAATCTGCAGCATAACGTTTTGATCCTGATTGGGCCCAAGTATATTAGAGGGTTGAATGATGCATTGCTATGCAGGAGTCTATGGGTTTGGCCCCTTTTTGTAAGTGTGTTTGTTTGACCTGTGATTTAAGGTGTGTGTGTGTGTGTGTGTGTGTGTGTGTGTATGAAATATGTTCAGTTATTGAGTCTTGTGGTATCTTTAGGTATCAGAGTTTGGTTGTTTCATTGTCCGTGCGCATGGGTGATAGGTGTCTGTTTAAAATCTCAAAAGTCTGCTCTCATCAGATTTTATCTCTATTTTGAGATGACATGTTGGATGATCAGCAGAGACACACACCAATTAAAAAACAGAGAAGGTTAAACCTGTAAAGGAACAAGCAATTTGAAAAATATGGAACAAACTTCAACAAAAGTCCTCAGCTGACACAGCTTCACCTAGGTTCACACGTTCATGTTTTGCATTATTTTGCATCCAGCTGACTCATAAAGTTTTGATTGAGGTCATGAGGGTCATCTAACAGTGAGCAAAGATGCAGGATAAAGGATAATAGTTCTTTATTTCTGACAGATCCCACTGTGTGTCCTGCTTTTGGTCCATCTATCTCTGAGGAATCAGTTGTGCTTAATGGAGTTCCTAATTGCCCTGAATTTGAGAGTTGCTCCAGCTGAAACTACTGGAGATCCTATGTAGTGCAAATGACAGGAGGAGGCATAAGAAGTGTGTTGCTTTTGTCTTAATCTGCAAATACTGTGGGATGTTTTTTGTTTGTTTGTTTTTTATTAGAACCTGTAGCTTTGTTATGAGTGAACAACAGCAGCAATGCAGTAAATTGCTGAGCTATGACTAGAAGACATGGCTTCTTATGCACATTACCAGTGACTGTTGAGTGCACATGTGTATGTGTCATTGAGACTTCATACAGTTTGTGGAGGAAATATTGCAGAGCAAGTCACTTTTAATGGGAAATGTAGCTTGTCTGACACTATTTATCAACACTGTGCTTTGATTACAGCATGCAACAATGCAGTTCATGCCAAAGTGAAGTTTGGGGACATTCAGGGAGCCTGGAGAAGTGATGAGGGTGGAGTCACCTTAATGAGGAGTCATTTAATTATAAATTATATGTACAGAAGGAAGAAAAAAAAACCTATTCCGCTTTCAACTGATTTTACAGGTTAGAATCATCCAGTATAAGAGTGAAACTGATAGGTAGTTTTAAATTGAGATATAACTGTCTGCAGGTAGGGCTCTTTGGACTAAATGTAATCAAATCCAGGTTCAGATTGAGTTTCATATGGAAATCAGGACATGAAAAGTTTGGGAGCCTCTGCCCTGGAGCGCTGTCCCTGGTGCTGAACCCTAAGACAACGCTGCATCTCCAGGCCCCTGAAGTTTAATGACTTGATCCCTGCATTGTCCTTTTTTGGCCCGCTTCAGATGCGGCATTGGTACTCGCTTGTCTGCAAATATAGCTCAGTCTGATAAAGTATCTCGAGCCTCTCTCCAGAGTAGTGCGGCTTGATGCCGACTGCCAGCAGCTATCAGCTGCAGGCGAAGACTGCACACAAAACTCGGGTCAGATGCGAGAAGAACAAGGAGAGACACTCTCCACTGCAGACTGGAAGTTTTTACCCACACCCTCGGGTGGCCAATGAAACCATCCACCCCCCCCCCTCACTCAAGAGAGAAAGCATGCAAATCAAAGGCAGCTATAAGGCTATGGTGCTATGTTTGTCTCTCACCGTTGGTGATAGTGGTCGACTTCGATCGTTGTCCACAGAAACACTGCAGCATATGCGCTCCTTTCTGAAGGAATGGCCTCAGAATCCTCATTGATTTGGGTTGACGGGAGCCTTCCTCAATCCAAACAATCGGACAACGCTATGACAACACAGCAGGGTCAGGCAGCATAGCGTAGCCAGCCAGCCCCTCTCTACAGGCTCACAGCAGCCCTCAAAACGCCAGAAGGGCACAGTCTGCAGGACAAATTACGCTAAAACGAAGCATCTTGAGTGATTCCCCCCCACTCCCTCTCTCTCTATCCTGTTCTCATCCGCCGACGGTCATTCGCGTTCACGGCACACACTCCTCTTCCGCCACGGCAGGCAACGCAAGGACGTTACAATGTGCTCTTAGTTGTACATCGCCCCCGTGTCTCCTGTCTTCACCAGCAGCGAACGTAATCGCAGGAAAAGGGAGAGGAAGGGGAGGGGGGGAGGGAGAGAGAGGGAGAGCATGCATGCACGCCGAAGTTAAACTGCAGGGGTAAGTGGCAGGTCGGCCACGAGTGAGGTAATGCGGAGCTGAAATTAAGGGAACAGGGGCTTCACGGTCCGAAGCTGCACAGATGTTAGAACCCATGATCCGATAGTGTTTCTTTTTGTTCCTTCCACATCCACTGGGAACACACGGACAGCACAGAGCCCACGTCAGCTGCAGCCCGGCGATGTTTTCTCAGTGCGTGAAAGTTTATGGCTCAGTCAGTGCGTTATTAAAGCACAGGTGTCACAACGGTGTCGACTAGTGCAGCGGCTATGTGTGTCAATAAAAGTGTATTAACAGAGTGTTAAAAGAAGAGAAATGCAAAGCTTCATTAACTTTATTTAGAATTCTCCTCTAAGTACAATGATGAAGCCAATGCATGTGTAGCTACTGACTTAAATAAAGTAGTCAGGTGATTCTGTATGATAAATTCAAGTGAAAATAGTTTCATGTACACAGCATAAATAATATTTTCCAGGAATGGAAGACGTTTTCAGATCCTAAATACTCCATTAGTATTTATTTTACAAGTAAAAGTTATGTATTGAGTGTTGCATAATTAATTAAAAGTTGGCATTGTAGGCATATAACAGATACATTTTTTATGAATTGTATCACGAGGTATTCTATTAGTCTATTAGTGATACATCAGTGCATAAATAGTATTTTATTGCTGTAACTGGCAAAGATTTTTACATATTGTTGAGTTTAATCAGTTACAATAAAACAAAATTTGAATCATTGTCATATATTTGTATATTAAAACTTAATTTTATAAAGTAACTAAAGCTCTCTTAAGTGGAGCAAAAAAAAAAAAAAATTAAAGCAGGCTTAGTGGAGCAAGCACATAATGGAAACATTTAAATACAAATATTGTACATACTTATATTCCAGTACACTTTGCTATATAATGCTGCACTACAGATAGTTTACACAAGGAAACAAAATGTTGGAAAGGATAGTGACATGAACAACGAAATAAGACAAAACTAAAAAAAAAATGGTTTCATCTCAGCAGCACTTTATCTAAGGAGTGATTAATGGAATATGTTTGGCAGTGTTACCATCTGCTCGGTTAGTATGTGAAATCACATGCCAGGTTGTGCTCACGTCAAAACTGTTTACGTACAGTAGGACTCATCACTTTGAGGACACGTCTAGGCCTAAGAATTGATGGAGCCCCTCAGACAACAGTTGTAAAGGCCAAAGATGTGGTAAACTAAATAAGAGATTTGTAATAGTGCCACCATGTAGGAACTCAAAAATGACTATGAGTAAGAAATACTGCTAATCCTGTGATATTTAACAACTAATTAATTATCAGTGTGGTCTAAGGATGGAACCCAATTAGAAACCAAATGCCAAGATTCAAGGTTCTCTGTATACATTTTGGCCTAGGATGATTAGCACTGCCTTGAGTTGTAAGACTGATAGCAAGACAATGTGCAACCTTTAACTCCAGGGGGCGCCATAACATAAAGGACTCTGCTTAAAATAAGAGACTTGACCAAATAAGCCAGATGAAGGGAGAGATAGTGAAAGTATCATCTCTATTCTTCAATGTATTCAGATTCACTAAAGCAAACACATGACATGTTTGTTCCTGAGGCTGTGTAGTGAACAGACATCCTGCATAACCTTTACTGCAGCGTTCAGTTTACACACTGCTGCATTTAAGGTCTTTTTATCATTAAATTCCAAACATTCTTCTTTCCTGCACTCACATAACTTTGCACCTCAAGGACAACTAATTATATGGCATCATCTATCTTGAAAACATGCCCTCACTATGTATAATATATACAATATGCATAAAAGGATGTTTTAGGTCAGCAAAATGCCTCAGCAACAGCGTCCCTGTTAAAAAGAAAGGTCAGAGAGGAGTGTGGAGGGAGCTGGCATCAGACCCAGAGTCACAGATATGATGATAGTGCTGCTGTATATTCAGTTCCCTCTCTACTTTGCTACTGCATGAGTCAATCACTACTATATGCAGAGGAAGGAGGAACATAGAGGATTAGGGTGCTGTAGCAGAGATGTCAGCGGGGTACTAAAAACTACTACATTAAACAAAATCCAGCCAGATTAATATTTTTGACCAAAGCAAAATACAAAATTTTGTCTAACGCATTGGAAGTATGTTTTATCTAACAGATGTAAGTGCAACATGTACTGTATTAACACACAGTTAAAAATAATCCATCTGTAAAATATCTGTTAGAATGAGTCAGGTATTTTGAAGTGTTTACAACTGAGCTGCTCACAGTGGGAAAACAGATCATTGCAAAACATACAAAAAAAACCACTTGATCATTTAAAACCTACACATAAGAGACAGGTTATGCAGAATATTTTCACTGCAGTACTGACTTGCAAAAACATCACATATTTGGTGCCTAATTTGACAGATTTAGAAGTATTATATTGTTTATTGTTCACCATTAGCTTCTTTAATGTTACTGCTTGTTTAGCCCATTTTCCCAAATCCACATATATTGTTAACATGCTTGATCTTTTAATGTTTTGTGATCTCATAAACATAAGTTATATTTTGAAATTGTCAGAAATGATGTAAAACAGGTAAACTGGTTGGAGCTAAAAGCATGTCAAAATACAGATATGGACCTTTAAACTGCTTATTGGTTTTTATGTTTATCTCCAACGACCTATACAGAGAAGAAGACATTTGAATCAGCAGAATGGAGTAAAACATACAGCAACACTGAGTCACTGCTGATGGTGGCTACCTTTTTTTTTTTTTTTTGGGGGGGGGGGGAAATGTCAGAAATGTAATGTTCTGCAAACAAAAAGGCCGTGTTGCTAAAATCAGCGCACCACAAAACTGTTAATGTGAGCTACAGCTGCCAACAAGGTCTGGAAAAATGACAAGTGTGCAACGTAGATGTTAGGGGCTCGGTCTGAGTACAGCACCTCAGCAACAAGATATGCGTGACAGGTAAGGTAGCATCACAATGTCAGAGATGCAGCTAGCTTTTTAAGTTATCAGGAGGGAACAGGGGGCTTTTACTGTATTTTATTTTTTTATAGCTGGCTCTACATGTATACTGTTGTGTGTGTTTCTATGGGACATGCATGTAAATCACCATTAACTGTGTCTTGTTTCCCTGCTAGTTGCTTTGGTAACAGCTGGAAAAGAAAATGAACATGCAAAGCTTCAGTGAATTCCAAAATGTGCATCTGATGGGAATTTGTCATGTCATATGAGTGAAATGGGGGGGGTTTAAAGCAGGTGTTAGACAAGATTAAAGAACTAGGGAGAAGAAATGAGAGGTTGAGGTTGCTGTCATGTACTTGACGGAGAAAGAGGAGATTTAACAGACAAGGAAAGAGAAGAGGGGAAGCAGCACTAAGTACAGGTGTGTTTGTGTGTAAAGAGCTTTTCCTGCTTTCTTAGAAGGGAAGACACCTGACTCAATGACAAATGCTATATCTGCTAGAATAGACGCCTCCTGAAATCTGCTTCATGTTCACCAGCACAAACAAATAAATGTCCAGGGCTTAACCAACCACAATGTGCAACTGTATACTTGATGGCTCTAAAACAGAAATGAGTATTTAGATCCAGTGCACTGAGTGTAGTAATCCTGTGCTGAAATATTACATGACCCCCATTAATTTAATTAAAGACATCAGCATAACATATGAGGACCACCTTAAGATGATGCTCATACTGTTAGGCGGAACTCATGAGGCCATCACACAACTAGTTTGGTCACCCATTTACAGTTACAAATAAAAGAGACAAGTCTGACTGGTCACAGCAGGCAACATATGTTAGACACACTACCACAACAGTAAGGTTCAGACTAACAGATGCTCAGACGTTAGCGCAGCCAAAGAACCAACCACATCACTGAATTGGCTATACAGTTAGCGTCGTGACCCATAATGACAAAAGTGATTCAGCTGATTTGTATTGTCATCATGGTCCCAATGTTTCCACATTTTAAGTACAAAGACCCACAAGGTCCAATACAATGAATCATAAACATAACTGGACACTAAGACTCGACTTAAATTTCAATACAAGCATGTAGTCACTGCACAGAACGCATTAACAGTAAGAGAGGATGGACATTATACATGGCAGTGAATCACAAAGTATTTTTACATGTATGTGGTAGTGATCATTTCATTTTCCTGTGTGTGATCAGTGAATAATTCTGTAAACTCTAAAGTGGGTTTAAGAAGTGTGAAAATTGGGATTAGAGCCTATAGGTGAAATGTAATCACTGTACAAGACAGTTGTCCAGTTAGTTTGGCATGTACAGTATACTCCATGACTTTTGTATTTTACAGTACTCTACTATAAAATCTGGATGATTCAGGACAGACTAGCAATGAGAGAGAAGGTTACCCTACTTTAACAAGGCCACTAATACTGACAGAGTTGAAAAGCTTTGTCAACAACACTCATGCTGATCGTTGAGGCCACACCACCGCCGGCAGCAGCACATCCATCTCGCCCATAAAAAGTGGAGAGCCAGCAGTTTTTGTCTGAAGCAGCTGACAGCACCGATAGAGTAAAGGAAGGCTACCATGCGCAACTCTGGGGGGCGGAAACATGGAACGCGGGGCTAATATTGATACAAGTTGTAGTTCATATGTAATTTCGATGCTTTAAAAATTGTAGACTAATGGTGTAAATCTTGGTTCTAGCTACAGGAACGGTTTAAGATGTATAACGGGGAGAGGGGTAGAGAGAGCTAAGCCACACCGGGATAGAACAGCAGCATCGCGCTGCAGCACTGAACTATGTGCTGATCTCTGGATGGTTACTGCACATACAGTAGATACAGCATCATCGGCATCCTCCAGTTCAGATGTAGCTCAGCTTATGAAAGCGCACCCCTGCGCTGTTGCATGCAGATCATATAACAGCAAAGATAGAATGCGCTTTGTTTTCCGCAGTGTGCGCTCAAACAATCCACAAAGAATAAGCAACGCTATGCCCAGAAATATAAAACACTCAAACAAAATCAACTCATAACTTATTCAGGGAAATACACGTGGACCTGTCTTACCGGCGTGTTTATCACCCATGTCCCCGTGCCTTGCAGAAGTTGAAGGTGCTGACGTACGCTGAGGGAATGCGCTTGGAGCTGCTGCGCGCTTGCTTCTTCAAATAGCTGAGAAGCAAGTTGCTTGTTTCAAGTAATAAATTGCAAATGAGCTCCCACTGGGCACCTCACCCTACCCCCACCCCCCGAAGTGCCCGGGAGTGACACCGGCTGCAGAGCTCTGCCGTGAGGTCTACCGCTGATGTTGGCAAGAGTTTCTGATTAGGGTGGAATGAGAGCTCAGGTAAAGAACGAGGGAGGGGTGGGACTGTGTGTGTCGGTGTGTGTGTGTGTGTGTGTTTTGCAGGGGTACGCGGATGCAGGGTGCATTATGCGCTGTGTGTTGATGCATCAGAACAGCAGTTGCTTTTGTCAGGAGCTGTTCTTTCACTGTAGGACTGAAACAGTGGAACATTTCCTTGCAAACTGGCAGTGAGACCTCCCGCAGTTAATGTGGATGATTAAAGTGGCACATTTGCTGTTTGTGCAGATGGAACCTGATCAGTTTTATTCAAAATTTGATTTCCTTCTTTAAATGTAGTTTTTGGGTCTTTGGGTAAGTGCTGATGTAGCTTCACTTCACTTTCTTCAGCTACTTTAACTACTTTGACTTCACTATATTTTAGACGCAAATATACTTTTTACTCCATTACATTTATTTTAGAACTTCAGTTGCTACTTTTTAAAACCAGAGTAATACAAAAATTACAGTATAATCGTAATACTTTATTTATCTCCAATGGAAATTTTACTTCACAACATTGACAACATAAAATGTGATAAACATTAATGTTAAAAGTGCCATTCTGCATAATGAATACTTTTACTTTAATTATGTGTTGATGCTAATATGTTTGTATTTAAGTAACATTTTGAATCCAGGACTTTCACTTGCATGCATAATGAATACTTTTACTTTAATTATGTGTTGATGCTAATATGTTTGTATTTAAGTAACATTTTGAATCCAGGACTTTCACTTGCAGCAGTATTTTTACACTGTGGTACTGCTACTTTTAGTTAAGTAAGGGACTGATCACTTCTTCCACCATTGCATACAATATGTAATGTATACAATAATACAGGAAATATCTGAATTAAATAATCCATTTTACCTTAGTCTCTACACCTTTGTGATAAAATTAGCAAATGTAAGCACATAAAATTGATCAAATATTGCAATTTTAACCTGAATTTTTCAGGATTTTTTTAAATGGACATTTTATGCAAAATATATCTAATACTCTAACACAGACTCTGCATGGTAGGCCATGATTGCAGTATAATGTACTCCTGTTTATCCAAAACTCACCAAGTGGCTGTGCACGTGGTCCTGTACAATGTATTCTTTCTTATTTTTACTACAAAATTAGGTCAAATTGATCATTTAAATTTAAATATTTCTACAGTGAATGGTGCTGTCATTGACAAAGTCTCTGCATATAAATATCTTGGCTTTTTGCTAGATTACATATTGAAAACTTTACTGCTTTGCTTTGCTTCATTTCTGTATAGATACAGATTTTGTTTTAATGAGTGTCACAGGAGGCAGTTGGTACAAGCAGCAATTCTATCTGTAATAGACTATGGTGATATAATTTATATTCATTTCTCTGCCAAAACCTTGAGTCCACTTGACTCAGTGTAGCAGGCTGCTATTAGATTTACTGGAGATCCCTCTGGGACTCACCATTGTGAGCTACTGTATATCAGAAAGTTGGCCATCTTCGACACAGAGAAGAGAACACCATTGTATGTTATTTATCTATAAAGCCATACCTAAAAGGTTGCCTGAATATATTACATACCCCCTGAGTTATAAATCATCAACGTACCACACCCACTGATGAGATTATCTTGCTCTACTATGGCCCACAAAGATGGAACAGTTTGCAGAAAAAATAAATAAACTGGCTACATTCACTCCTTTATTCTCAATTTAAACTGCTTTTAAATAGTATTTTACAGTTTAATTGTGTGTAACAGATTGACTTGGATACTGTGTTTTAATATTTATATTGGTTTTGCGTACCTATTTCATTGTTTTAATGTGTCTTGTGATTTAGGATTTTTAATACTGGTTTTATTTGATTTGTGTGTATATGTTTATTACTGTTTCAAAGATGTTAACTGTATGTGGCACCAATGAAAACTGGTCTATTCTTTAAATAAATAAAGGTGATGATGATGAAGAACCAGTGTCTTATAAATTAATCATAGTTTGCCCCCTCCCGCCTACAGTGGCGAGTTCTGTCCTCTCACATCTGCTGAGTGACCACATACTGATGGCAAAGGTATCTGATATTTTGCAGAGAAACGTAAATATTTAACGAATGAATCACAAATCAATAGTCATGTCCTGAGCATCCAACTTGGTTATTTGATTTTACTGCAGTGGAATCATGATGAGACACTGTGTACAATATACACAAAGACTGTGCATTCACACTGAGCTGGCAGAGCTGCACAACAAGCTCTTGAGGAACTTGGGACTGTTGTGTAACCAAATCATGTCATTGTGAACTGCCACTTGGGATTTTGTATGTACACAGAGGTACAGTGTGTGCGTAAGAGTGTGCTCCTCTCACATTTATTCAAGCTCCTCTCGTTTTGTACGATTTTCATATGCCAAATCCTAAAAACTTTACACATACACTTAAAAAAAAAGTATAATAATATAATAATCAGTTCTAGTGAGAGGTTGTGTTGCCATGCTGTGCACTGTGGTAATTTGGGTGAAATAAACATCAAACCGATTTGCATCAAATTGTGTAAATCGGGTACAGATTGCTGAATACAATCACACACTGACCACTAAGTCTCAAAATATGTGCAGACAAATTACAGAAAACAAGTGACAGTGTGTTATTATCTAACTGGCCCATTGATCAGTGTCTGAGAAAGCTCTCAGTCAGCACTCTGTTGGGACGCTGTGAGAACAGCTAGAGTTTCCTTTGGTGGTATAAAAAGACTGTATTGCTGGTATAAGATGTTTCTAGTTTTTGGGCTGAAATAGAAGCCTCAAGGCCAAATGACGTTCAGCATCATGCATCTGTCTGTGAATCCAAATCACAGCGCAGATACAAGCTTTGAACTAGATACTTTATTATTTGTTCTACCTGCATGCGCAGTTACACCAACGTGACATGGTTGTTCTACAGGAATGGCAAGATGCTCTAATTTCAGGCAACGCACCTAGCGTCACATAACTGAGGCCCTGCGTGCCCTGTTGCCGACCCAGGCAAATCCTGGCTGGCGTCGGTTCACAGAAAATCGATGAGCAGACCTGTAAGAAGATACCTCTGCTGGGAAAAAATGCACTGCATTGATCAGAAAGGAATCAAGTTCTCTCCAGAGAGAGATGGACATATGTGGGGATTGTGATGTTGCAAAGCAGGGCGGAAAAAGCACAATAGAGCCCTTAATGAAAGTTAACTTATGTAGCTGCTCAGCTATTTATTATTCTCACCTTTGTTTTGTTTGTTCTCCCTCTTTCTGCTCTTTTTTTGGCCTCTCCACACCACCGTCCCTCCCACTCCTCTTTCTCTGTCCTCAAACCTGCACCCACAGCATATCATCTAACTGGGCAGCATGTCCTTGGGTTCATTACAGTGATAAAGGCATATTGCTGTCCTTTTTTTTGTAGACTCTGTCTTTTCTCCGAAAGCCCAACACCTCCACTTCCTGTATGACTGTAATTAGTCATTTTCTCACAGAAGTGAGGTTGTATTACAGTGTTCCCACAGGATGCATTGTCTGCTTCAGTTAAGATTAATTATCTGTGTAGCTACTCCTAAACATCTTTTATTTATTCAGCTCTGTTACACAGCGAAAATAGCTTCAGTCAAGTGTAGCTGTGGTGCTGGAGGAGAGGCCTAGTTGTCCTGCAGGCACTGCAGTGCAGCCTTCTCACTGTAAATTCTACCTTCTTCACCTATTTCTGAATTCACTGGCAAGCTTGTGAGAGGTTTGTGGAACTTGTCCAGATGTCATTGGCAACACCTATAATACTGCCCAGCTACTGTTTGAAACTTCCATGACTTTTTCACTTGTTTTCTTGCTTACCGGTATAAGAAGAAGATTAAGCATAAGAAAAGCCATTAATTATATTTTACAAATATGTGGATACTGTTTTATATAGACTACAGGTGTTACTAACAACATTAATGATGGCTCTGGTCTATTCAAGAGTCACATGAAGCCATGATAGTGTGACAGTGAGCCAGCACAAATAATACAGGGAGACCTAAACTGTAGCAGTTAAACTGAATTCAACCACTATGTGCACCTGTGACATGTCAAATGTCTTCTGTGGAAACCAGGCCTCTATCTTATTTTGAAAATTTAACAGCCAGTGACTATGCAGAGACAGAATGGTCATGCAGTGATTAGTGCTGTCGCCTCATAGCAAGGAAGGTTCCAGGGATCAAGCCCTGGCTGACCTCGTGGCTCTGCATGTTCTCCAGGTGCCTGTGTGGGTTCTGTCCAGGTACTCCAGCAATCCACCACAGTCCAAAAGCATGTGGCTTAGCTTGATTTGCAACTCTAAATTGCCCGTAGGAGTCGGTGTGTGTGGCTGTCTGTCTGTAAGTTTCAGCCCTGTGATAGACTGTCAACCTGTTCAGGGTGTACCCCACCTCTCACCTAATCTCAGCTGGGATTTGCTCCAGCCGCCCGAGCCCCTCGTCACGATAAGTGGTATGGATAGCGGATGGATGACTGTGCAGATTAAGACTGTATATCTACAGAAACAAAGAACAAGCAGGCTACATTAAAGCTGTAATTGAGTAAATGTTCTTACTTTTCACTACTGTCTATCTGTGACTTTTCAGGCTCTAAGTGTCTGACAATCCATACACCACTAGAGGGGAGTGAAGCTACAAGAAATTATAAGGTGTGTTGCATTCAAGTACTCTAAATACACACAGTAGGCTATAGACTTCATATAAACATATGTAGGCTACAGTACATACAATCTGCTTAGACTTGTATGCACTTGCGTGACATTTGCTGTGCTATAGTTTTACAGAAATTTATATATATATACTGCTCAAAAAATAAAGGGAACACAACATAAGACATCCTAGATCTGAGTGAATGAAATATTCTTAGTAAATACCTTGTTCATTACATAGTTGAATGTCTTATTTTCTCTTGTGTTCCCTTTATTTTTTGAGCAGTGTATATATTCTACATTAGGCTATATTTTTCACATTTTGTTCAAGGACTAGACAAATAAATTTATGAAAATGTGTATGTATGTAAGCAAATACAGCATGTAACATTTCTGACTAAAATCCATAGACAGGCTCATTATTAAAACTCTGACATGCCGTACCACAGTCAGTGGTGTTTACCACTGTGCCATCCACCTACTGTACTGGAACATATTTGGAACTTTTACTGCCTTCTGGTATCGTTTAATGAGATTGCACAAGGATCTAAATCACACTCATAAAATGACCTATTGTGTCTTGACAGAGAACCAAACCCCGGCCTGCTGTATCATAGTCAGTAGTGTTAACCACTGAGCTATCCACCTGTTGTATAGCAACCCATTGAGAACTTTTACTGGTTTCTGCTATTGGTTAACACAGCTTAGCAAGAAAGAGAAGGTGCTTGGTTTTATGGAACGCATCTCCCTGCTAAGGGCCCACACCCTGACAGGGAAGTGAACCCCAACCTGCCATAACAAAGTCAGTAATGCTCACCACCGAGCTATCCAAATATTATATAGGTACATATTTACTGGTTTCTGCTATTGGTTTAATTGCTTAAAATAGAAACATTAAAATTCGCATGGTACCACACAAACGATCACACAGTAAGACACACAGCATCCACAAGTATTTTCTTCAGGAAATGCATTTGTCTAGTTTGTTTACAGATTTTATTCACACATTCACACAAGTCTTTCCTACACATCCTCTGTGACCATGTACATTCATTGCTATTTGTACCATTAAATTGCCATTCATTTGACCTGCAGGCAGTAATGGGTCAAATTTGTTAAGATTGGTGTAATGCTGTGTGCCACCACTAAAGGGCAGCCTTATTTTGTGCTGAGGAGAAAAAAGAAAAGTTACAAGACATGTTTTAGATTTTTAGGCAAAACTGTGGCTTATTCCTACCATTTATTTTTTAAATTAAATATAAAATCACTAATATTTAGTATGAATAAAGAGGGGTAAATGTAAGAATTTGCAGTTTTCATCTGCTTTGGCAAGTCTATCAGTGCAGCTCATCACACGTTCTCAAATGTAGTTTATATCTAAGGAATCAGAACAACCGAGCGATGTATCGGTCCCATTATCTTTAGCCAACATAGGATAGTACTGAATGTTAGGAGCAGTTTACATTTCCTGACAAACACACAAAAATACTATTTAAAAGTTGTTTTTTCTGCAAGTCGTCTTACAACAAACCATACACTTGCATCAATCTCATCCACTGCTGTTTGCATTCTCATGGCGATTTTGCATTTATTATTTTTCCTGCTCCACCGCAGGTTGATTCTCCAACTAATGAACATAGCACAAGACTGAATTGCAGAAAAATTGGCAGTAATTAAAAAGGTGTGGAAATTTTCAACTTCTACACAGTGACTTTAAGCTTTTGTCTTCCTGCTCGAAACCTTCTGAAAGATGGGATCAGATGCTCACCATAGCATATCATCATGTGTGTCACCTCCTTCCTGATGCCCTTGCCTCTGTAACTGGGCTCTGCAGAAAACAAGGGGAATATAGTGTCCAGATATAAAGAGATATACATAGGAAATGAGGAAATGATTGAGATAAACAAACCACAGCACAGGCTGACTGTAGATATTTTCTCAGCCTTTGATTTTGAATCATTTTTAAGTTAAGCACACTGGGCATTACCTGCTATCATGGCCTCCAGCTCAGCCAAGGAGGGGTCTGTTGGGTCCGTCAGGAACATGTTGACATCTCCATGCACTGCTCCTCTTTGATACTGGGATCTGCCCATCGCTACTTATTCAAGATGATGAATGTGCACTCTGGCAAAAAAAAATAAGAAAAGTCAAATTAAACAGCTTTTCTTTAAGTAAAAGTTCATCAGCAAACAGCATCCACACGCACTTCCTTGCATCTAATAAGTATACTTTAAATTAATATGTAGTCTTCCAGTCCAACCAGTGCTGACTCAAGTGATGTCACTTGAGGCTATTTAACAGGTTTTATTCAACTCCCTCAAAAGGCTTTACAGTATATGATTATTTTGGTATGTACAGTAGCATTCCTCAAGACCTGTAAACAACTTGATGTGTAAAACTCAGTGGAGTTCCCTTAAGGTCAGCTGACAGAGTCCCTATTACTGTACATTCAGACTGCCAGTCAGTGAAACACACAACAGTAATTTTAAAGAGTGATGCTTTACTTTTTTTTTAACAAACCAACATTTTACACACTCACCTGTCAGAAGTGCATTAATCACAGCTTGACACCATAAAGCTTGATTTTGTCAGTTAATTTTAAGTAACTCAAATATGTAAAATTGACTGAAAACAAAAGCTTTGCTCCTTATAACCAACTTTAGTTATTCAGATGCATACAGTACAATCACTCTGAGACAGCAGTAGCCATACAATGGCCACAGTAAGGCACAGATCAAACACAGTGGCAAATATATCTCTAGTACACTCTAAAACACATTTTCCTGTTACTTCATTTTCCTGCATTTCTCTTACACAATTTCAGATAAAAGTGTCTTACTGAAACACAATACTGAATGAAGTATAGTTCACATTTTTTGTAATATATACAGTATGTTTTTAAAAGAAAATTATTTGTTAGACTATCAAAGAGTTACCACTGTTATTTTTTGGGTGTAAGTGCAGCAGTTTAGACCTTAGAGCTGTACAACTGGTACAGGTTCTAGGGTGGTTAAGTTTCACCTAGGTCATGTGGTGGCATGGGTG
>NW_018127908.1:33498-42515 GCF_001952655.1 Monopterus albus | reverse complement strand
CTGATGTTCTGCCTACAAATGGGGCATCGGTGGTCTGGAAGGGCCTGGTAGCAGTTGTAGCAGCAGCACGCATGCCCACAGTCCAACAGAATACAGTTACGTGGCTGACTGAGGCAAATCACACAGGCATTCTCTATGCGATTCTCTGTCCCGTCTTGAGGGTCCTCGGGGCCTGTGACAGCAGCACGCTCCCAGCAAACCTTTAGGTGGTTGTAGTGGCGTCGAGCCGCCCATAGCAGGACTGCCACCCCAGCCAAAGCAAAGCCAACGGCCAGCACCTTCCACAGAACAGTTGCGCGCTCTTGATCGCCCCGTAGGGTGTCAAAGTCTGTTATGCTCAGGAAGTACTGTAAACCGTTAGGAGGCCGAAGATACAGGCTGCCGTCTGTGTCTAGTGTCAGCTCACCTACACCTGTGAGAGTTGCACCTACCTAGGAAGAGAGGGAAATATCGGCAGAATGTATCATTAAGACCAGTATTTTTCATAGTGGTAAACAAAAAATATTTATGCTTTGTCAACCGGCAATGAATTAATCACTAAATTGTAGAAGTTAACAATGTTAGTATGTCATTTAACAACTGACTTTGAGCATTTCCTCTGTCTCCAGCTGCCCTTTAAGCTTCTCCCCGCTGAGGTACTGTCCTACTATGTCACCCAAGCCATAATTGATCTGGTGAAACTTTTCATGGGTCATCTCCATGTGCACTCCAGAGGCCTGCTGAGGGCACAGGACTTTGACTGTGGTCTCATCTGTTCCCACTAATGCAAAGGGCACCTCATTTACTCTTTGGAGCAAGATTTGCTCACTGTCCATCCTGCAACAAGTAGAGGTGGAAATAATGAGTCTTTTTGGTCAAGACATATGATGACACAGGTAAAATATCAAATAAACTGTATCGTTAGGGTTACCTCACTTGTGTCATGTTTTGTGGAACATTTTACAAAAACAAATATTTAGTCTCACTTCTCACCAAGTGTGTGACAAACTGCTCCACACCAGCCTGTGTTCTTTCAACATGAGTCTCTGTAACACTCCATGTATTTCCTTTTGGAAGTGACTGGTTATAGGCTCACCTACTGGTTGCACAGTACCTACATATAAAAGCATACACACATAATAGACAATAAGAGGTTTTGTTAAAAAAAAAAAAGGTATACACATTTAGTGAATAAATATAGAGACCCTGATTACCTTCAATGACAGCATATTGCAGACAAGCTCCTGGAGTAACTTTTAAAATGTCTTTGAGGCATCCATCTATGGCTAAGTGTGGCGCATCCTGACAACATGGGAAACAGACTGTTGCATTACAGTATACATATTGCAGTAGACAGGCTTTAGGTTTTATAATATTGCACAGTGCATGGAAATCTGTTACTGACTGCACTGGTTCCAAACCTGGAGGGTTGGACCGTGGAATGGTTTGCAAGATGGGAAAGAAAAAGAAAAACATCTGACACAAAAATTCAATTTTCTTTTCCTCTTCTCCAGTTTTTGCTTTTGAATATTTGCATAGTCTACTTCTTCAGTTCTCTAAAAGTATATATAGAAACTATTATGAGGGACTGCAAGTACACCCTGCTTCAGGCACAAGTTGTTTCCACGCTATTAGCTTGGAAACAGCTGGAAACAACTGGCTCTAGAAGATTAACCTCCACTGTAAACACACTTTAGGGACATAAATGTTGATGTGCCAAAAGAGGATTTCAAGCTTCATGGTAACCCTGAGGACTTTTTACATCACTTTACAATAATCTCTTTCCTACCAAAGGCTAAGGCAGCATGAAATTAGCAAAATATGACACTATAAAGTTGTATAAAATTCTGTTCATTACACATGATCAGAAACTAACATCAAGTTTTTCCACTGTTATCCGACGCTTCCTGTACAGATAATAGCAGATGCCTGAGAAGGCAAGGCTGGTCCCGAGACACAGTGCCTCTATAAACCTCACAGGAAATTCATCCATTCCCTCTGGGTCTCCTGTCACTGTCCCGGGAGCAGACCTGCAAAAACATATGACATGTTAGAAGGTCAGTAAATCCATTGTCTTCTTTAATGTACAAGCCCACAGCTGAAAGTTTCATCCTGACTTTACTTTGACATGTTTTTAATATATTTTCAATGTGTTTGGAATTAAATATTGATCGATCTGATTTAAATATGGCACAAATAATAATGTTACAGTATCATATTGTGCTACAGTTTCCTGCAATATACTGATTCCCTGTCATACATTTTGCACATTTTTTCACCATAACAAATAAAGAGAAGTATCCTTCTTTTGCATTTATGTGAAAGAATGTTTGTTCCTGTCTGGTTAAAAAGACTACACTCAACTGATTATAACAGCCTCATCTCAGTAGTGTATCATTTCTGAAGGCACTAAATTAGTCTATGAATTCTTAGCAAATCAGAAATCATGCTGACCGTACATGTTATATGCTTTGGCAGCCACTTGTTACAGCATATTCAACTGAGATCATGTTCTTTAAAGTAATGGTTAACGTTAGAGAAGTTAGCTGCTAGCCAGCTAATGTTTCTATGTACCAATGTACCAATAGCAGTGACCTGTAAACGCGATTTTATTTCTTACAACCTAACGTTGGATAACCATGTAAGCCACAAGAATTAAATGTATATAAGTGCATGTGTTTTAATGATCAAGTACAATGGACAATAAATCTGTTGCTTTACCTATAAGAGAAAGGAAATATTTAAAGTTGACATTTACCTATGGAGTCGTCTTCTTCTTCTTCTGCATGCCAATTTGACATGTCGCGTCATGTGACGAAGCCTGCGCATGTCATTTGCGGTCTTTTTCCACGTCACCGTAGAGATGGCAGGAGGTGTGCGGAGAAAGTCTTCGGGTTCCCAGTCCGCTTTGTGGGGGAAACTTCACACAGTGTGGCAGGACAAATATTTGGTTCTGTTCAAGACGGAGTACACGTTACTGGTCGTTTCAGTGTTGTGGTTCCTGGAGATCGGAATCAATGTGTGGGTCATACAAAAAGTAGCGTGTAAGTAGCTGCGCGGCTAGGTAGCATGCTATGTTGTATTATCATTTTTCTGAACCTGTCTGGGTGCTAAGTAGCTAGCGTTAGCAAACATACTAACTTAAACTGCCACCTGTCTAAAGGAATCTACTGTCCTAGTAGGACCACATGCAATCGTTTGCTCTATCCCTGCGTTAAATGGCATCTATTCTTATCTGCGACTGCTTTTTGTAACTAGTGCACTAGTAAACATGCATGTGCATTGTTGTGCTGAAATAGTTATTGAATTAACAGTAGATTGTGAGACAAAAGCAAATGGTCAGTGGCACTTTGGATCCAGAGGAATTGTAATGGACTTCTGTCTTTGGCTTGGCTTGGTTTGCTTGGATTTTTGTTTGTTTTTTGGAATAGCTAAAGGTAATTAAATTGTAAAAAAATAATTGAATGTATTAATGCAGACAAGAAAAATAACATCAACACTGACCATGACATGCTGTTAAAACCTTCCCCATCAGTCATGATCAGTGATTTATGTGCTTCACTGCAGACACTGAAATAGACTGGAAAGCCTACATGGATGAAGTAGAGGGAGTTATCAATGGTACTTATGACTACACCCAGCTTAAAGGAGACACGGGCCCCTTGGTGTGAGTTTCGATTGCCTGCAGTGTTGTAGATGTCTACATCCTGTATTTCAATGTATATTTCAGTGATCTTTTTCTTTTTTTTTTCTATAAGGTAACTTAACACCTTGTTGTTGTAGGTACCCGGCTGGCTTTGTCTACATCTTCACAGCTCTCTACTACATCACCAGCCATGGGGTGAACATTCGCCTGGGCCAGTACATTTTTGCTGTTTTCTACCTCATCACACTCTTGCTTGTCTTCAGAATATACTACCGCACCAAGAAGGTCAGTATGTGGTCATGTGACAGAACCTTGATTTTTTTATTTTTTTATCATGCAGTTTTATAAATTTTGGGAAAACCAGCAATAAATTCAAGTGTTTTTGTTACTGATTCTTATGCAGCTGGTGGATTTTGTGAAAACCTGCTCCTTTTCTCTGTGATTTCATAATATTATTTTTCAAGGTTCCTCCCTACGTGTTCTTCTTCATGTGTTGTGCTTCCTATCGAATCCACTCAATCTTTGTGCTGCGTCTTTTCAATGACCCAGTGGCTATGATGCTCCTCTTTGTAGCCGTCAACCTCTTCATAGATGGATACTGGACACTGGGCTGTGGCTTTTATAGGCAAGTGTGGTCTCTCCTTAATGCTGTGTGCTAAAAGTACTATGTATACAGATGTCATGTATTTCTTGGTGAATGTCTATATAATATCATTGTGAATTTGTGTGACATGATGAAATTAGAATTAATCTTCTTCTCTTTCTGACAGTTTAGCAGTGTCTGTCAAAATGAACGTGCTTCTTTTTGCTCCCGGGCTGCTTTTTCTCCTCCTCTCAGAGTTTGGTCTGATCAGAACAATCCCAAAACTTTCTCTGTGTGCAGGCATACAGGTAAATATTTCATCTAACCTAAAATTAGGCACCATTCATTTTGTACAATAAATTTAAGAAATGTAGTGCCTTTTCAAAGACTATGTCTAAATTTGATTTATTTTTTAACTGCAGCTTTTGCTGGGCCTCCCGTTCCTCCTGGAGAATCCCGTTGGTTACATGAGCCGGGCGTTTGATCTCGGCCGTCAGTTTATGTTCAAGTGGACAGTCAACTGGCGCTTCCTGCCAGAATGGCTCTTCTTGAATCGCTACTTCCACTTACTCCTGCTGGCTGCCCACCTGCTCACCCTGTTGCTCTTTGCTTTCTGCCATTGGAAGAGGTGAGACAGACTTTTGCAGTGCCAAGGTCACTGTTAGCTTTAGAAGGGAGCTGAAATAAATTGGGTTAAAATTGTTCCACAGCACCACAGGCGTGGGCTGAGATATTTAGATGTAGTAGGAGGTTATAGGAACCTCATTTCATTTTTTTATTTTTTTTATTTCACTACTTCAAAATCTTATTGACCCATTTTTACTGTCATAGGACGGATTTCACTTCACCATCCCAGCAAGTCTTATTTGTACTGTTTCCATTTTAATTGGCACACAGTTAAGTGTTTTAGCACACGTAGTGATGTCAGCCACATTTGTTTGTCATCAGGTGCAATTTTCACAGATAAGACTATTTACTATTAAGGACAATATAGACAATATGTGCCAGGTAGTTTACAATTTTTTGTGAGACCACTGTCACCACTTTCTCTTATCAGGCCAAGGGAAAGCATCTTGGAACTCCTCAAGGAACCGGGCAAGAGGAAGGTCCCTGCTCAGAAAAACACTGTTAATCATATCCTTCTGTTCCATTTGAAACTAAAATAACTGAAACATATTGGGACTTTCAGCAATGTTATTATTGTGGTGAATGATACATTAGTATTCAGTGGATTTTGTATCAAACCTTAACAGACAACACAGATGGTGCTGATTCTTTTCACCTCTAACTTCATTGGGATGTGCTTCAGTCGTTCTTTGCACTACCAGTTCTACGTGTGGTACTTCCACACGCTGCCTTACCTGCTCTGGAGTGGAGGAGTCAAGAAGCTGGCTCACCTGCTCAGGTAAGAGAAAACCTAAACACTAGAATAGAAGTTCCACTTTTAAACCTGTAGCATAGAAGGTCACTGAGCAGTCAATCACATGTTAATGCTATGTTATTTTATCCTTGTGTCCAGGGTCCTAATCCTGGGTCTGATCGAGCTTTCCCCCTCCCCCCCTACTAACGGCAGCTCAGCTGCGCTACACATCTGCCACGCCATCATCCTCCTCTGTCTGTGGCTGGCTCCGCCGCTGCCTTCAGCTCCAGCAGAAACACAAGAACAGACAGCTGTCAAGGACAAACGCCAATGAGCCGCAGCCTGATCGGACCGGATGTCTTATTCAGCCTAATCAGCTGCCGAACAGCCTCCATCATCCTCCTCTCTTAAATGTTTGCAACACCGGTGAAGAGGGAGGTCACTGGGTTTGCCTGTTTATACCTGAATTAAAGGAGTCTTTCTCATCTTGGCTCACCGCTTAAAGTGAAGGAGGCTAATGTGTGGGTGCAGTCTGCAGACAGATACCTACATGATGAAATGGCATGTAATCTCTTATAAGAAGAGAAAAATATGGATTCTCAGGTTTCATTTTCAAATACGTAATCAGAGGAACGCTTGGAAGAAATTGTAAAGAATGTTACGTAGGTTGTATTTCAACTTAAACTTAATGTTAAACGTACATTTTGGCCTTAACAGCTGTCAGCTGGTGTATGAATTAAATACTGCATTGTATCAAGACTGCAGTATAATGAATCTGCCATCAGTTTGTGGCATCACCACTGCTGTTTTCAGTACATGGCTTTTATCTAATTTGTTACATAACGGATTCATCCTCTGCTGGGAGTATTTTAATGTAAAGAGTATTTCATGGACTGAAACAGAAATGACATTTACACTCACTAGCCTCTTGATTAGGTACAGCATAGTGGTCACAGTGGTGTTGTACTGGACTACGTTATATTCACAGGTGTTCCTAATACTCTGAGCCTCTCGTGTACTGTATGTGCTGAAGCTGGGGAGGATAAAAATATAGAGAACCCTCTGAATATAATGTAATCCAGTACAACACCCCCTTTAATTATGACCTCAATAATGGACATATTTGAATTTATACATGTGACAATTTTGCCAAAAACATTTTGAGCTTCATAAGCACAGATGTTAAGGGGGACATGTTGCACTGAAGTTCATACAATTCAACAGTTGCGACTATTAATGTGGCTGGTGAGTGTATATTAAACAGAGATGCCACTTAACTTTTATGCTGTTTTATCCTTCTTTTTTTTTTACCTCCCAATTTATATTGTTATGCTGCTTCTATTGTACACATTATAACAAATGATAAACTATTTTCCAGCAGTAGTTTTATTATTTAAAGTAATCAGTTTTAATACATCATTAGTTAATCAACTAATCAAAGTCATTCCCATTTGACACCAACTTTGATTTTACATCTTGCAAAGTAGTAAAATAAGCTAAAACCGAGACTACAGAAAGCCCATTCAGGTGGTCAAGGCATTCTTGTGATTGCATAAAGCATATTTATAAGAAAAGGCCACTTGGTTCATGCTATCTAAAGGGTCTTGTCACATAAGATTATTAGCTGTTAAATTTTTCATGTGCAACTTAATATTGGAATGAACTTTGCACTGGGTCATGATCTTAACTGACCGTGCAGACAAACCACAGGAATTACATCTCCACGTAAAGGTCTTGCTTCTTTTGAGTCAGCCACTGGTAATCAGTGAATATGCAACTCTGGCTCAGTTGCTTCTGAGGCGATTGTCTCACATATTATTGGGGTTATAACACAGCATGTTTAATTTGATGTTCTCATCCCAGTGGCGTAACAGCAGGAACAGCTGTCTGGCAGCTCCCTTCAGCCCTGCCAGGTCCACTCCCTCAGGCAGCTCTTGACAGCGCAGCCAGAAGTCTGCTTTTGCTGCCACCAACTCCCACTCCATGAAGTAGCCAGCGCAGCGATGCTCAAGCCAGGCTAGAGCCACAGCTGTGGCCCAGCTTGAACCCTCCAGGTCCTCTTGAGCCAATTGGCAGCTCTCCTGGGGGTCACCTGGCTCTGCTGAAGAGCCTTCACATACATCTGTCTCTGATCCACGACCACTATCTGCCTGGCCATGGCTCTGGCTCTGAGAAAGGCCAACGGATAGCTTCAGGGACCCATCTTCAGAGCTAGGGAGGTCAGGGAGGTAGGTGACAGGGTCTTGGTCAGACAGGCATCTTCGGCGAAGCCTGGGCTCCAGTATTAGGGGTGTGTCAATTGGAGTGTGGTGGAAGGGAGGTGCGGTTGCTTTGGGGAGGGAGCAGGAGGAAGGAGAAAAGGTAACATGGTGAGTGATGGGAGCACCCAGAGGTTTGGCAGATGTGGATAAAGATGGAGCACTGGGAGATGTGCAGCGGAAAGGCAGGCTGAGGCTACGGCGGTGTAGGCTGTAGGGTGAAGCCCTTTTCAGCCGGTCCAATGGGATCTGGACACAGTCCGAGTAGATATCAGTCAGAAGAAAAGCTCCTGATGCCAGCTGCAGATGTACCTGAGGAGACACCATATAAACATCATTTCATAAATGTGTTTGTATGCTTTTGTGTAGATTAATACGTATGCCGTAAGTCTGCAGAACACACCAGTGGCAGGTAGTCTGGAGCTTCACTTTCAGGTTGTTTCTCAGTCTCTGCAGACAAACAGTGGGACTTGAGAGGAACCTGCTTTCCTGAAGAAATAGAGGACCTGAGTCTGCCCAGTGGGAACCTGGAATATATTTTTTGTTTTGGTTATTTTTTTGCATTTGAATTTATATACACATGCAAGTGTAGACAAAGTATACACCCATCACAGAAAGAAACTGATAACGAGTAACGAGGAAGTGAGGAGGTTAACAGCTAAAATAAATGTCAAGGGGAACAGTCTCAAAAAGCTAGTCTGCCTGACTGAAGTGTCTGACGGACATATACACATTCTGCTAATTGCCACTACATTTGCATTTTTGCCAGTCACCTTTACACTTTAAGGATGAATTCACTAGTAACTTCTAACTAAGAGTTAGAAGTTAATGTGAAAGCCTCACCTGGTGCCAAAGAAGCTCTCCATTGACTTGCTCTCTATAGATCGCTGTGAACGAGTGCATGAGGTGCCAGTTATTGCTGGGGCTGTAGCAGAAAAGGCACTACCCCCTACACCTGAGACAGCAGTGTGGAATAAATCAAACATTGTTTCATCAGTATAGTGACAAAGTGTTTCCTAACTTTATTTAAAGAACAAGGCTGGTTGTTCTCTATATTAACAGTATTTTCAACAATCCCCATACAGATAGAAAACAAATATCAGGGTCTTGTGTTTTGTTAATGAGGAAACGTCACCCAGTGCAGCAGTGTATTTCACTGATGTGTTTTTAATAATTTTTGAACAACTGTGG
>NW_018127908.1:22317-33413 GCF_001952655.1 Monopterus albus | reverse complement strand
CATCTGAAAAGTAACATGATAAAAAAATTGTGCTGTAAAACGTTAAATATTAACCTCTAAAATGTTGTAAAGTTGAAGTATAAAGGAGCAAAAGAAAAAAAAGAAAATACTCAGATACCTCAAAACTGTACTTAAGTACAGTACTTGAGTAAATGTACTTAGTTACTTTCCACCTCTGAGTAAAGTTAGAAAATATTTCTGGGAAAGAAATCTTGGTATTGCGGTTTTGTTAAATGTAATTGTTCACTTCTGTTAGCAATAAAAACAAAAATGTCCACTCCAATTCATTTGCATTGTACTGGGGAGGAGGAAGAAATATTAGTCTAATATTTCAACACCTGAGTAAATCCCATTAGAGATAATTTGGGTGAATTGATCTTTGGTGTATAATCAAGTCAAGGAGAGCAGTTCTGCTTTTTCCTCTTCCATACAGACTCGCCTCGAATCTTGTGCCGGCTTAGTGTCAGACTGGACTGACACTAGTGTTTTCATTGTGAGAGTCAACAGCAGCACTTACGAGACTCCCAGGATGCAAGGCTACAGGGTGAGGCAGGATTGTCATTTCTGTCTGAGACACACAAAGATTGTTGATGACCTAGAGTCTTGAGAAAAGAAATGGGTGGCTGTCTCATTCAGTCTGCCTACCTGTAGAGTTCCAGATATTCTCCATGTCTTCACCATCTCTATTGTTTTGCTGCCTGCCCAAACCAATGGAATAGGCCCTCTGCCTGCAACTGCTTGACTGGAAACCTAGCCTGTTCCCCAAATGCATCCCTACACATACACACACACACCACAAGATTAGTGATATTCAAATGGCAGCTTGCATGACTACTGTACATAATTCTACTGGTGTCTTATATGATATAAAATGTGTATACTGTACTATATTTTCATGTTTTTAACAAACTGTATAAACACTGAATGCTATGAAGCAGCTGCTCAACAATATTTATGTCTCCATAAAAATAATAAATATTAAAGGTGCACTCTTGTTACACTGGGGGATTGGCAAGATGTACTGTATATTTAAAAAACAAAAAGTGAAGTAACTAATCTTAAACTAAGCACTGGCTGAGATATCCTGACATTTAATCCAGACTATAGGTCAAAAACACTTAATTCAACTCAGTAGTGTTTATAAATAGACCCTCCCAATCTAGCAGAAGTCAACAACCTTGTCCCAAGATTGTGGCACAGGTCTTCAGATTAAAATTTGAAGCATTAAACCCAGACTGAAATAACCTTAATGACATCATCTGGGTTACTAAGTCAGAAAGTACCATACAGTGCAACAAAAAAACAATGTATTTTCACAGGTTAGATAGTACACATTGGCTGTAACACTGGTTGAGGGCCCTCAAATACTTAAAATAATTGCTCAGATTCTGTCAACGTGTGTGTTAGTTGTTAGCACACCTGTGTTTTTGACATCCATGCTGTCTGGCAAGCCTTTGTTGGCGTTGCTATCAGTAGCAGTGAAGGCTGTGTACATGCAGATGATGTTACAGTGCTTACTGGTCTGGATGGCCTTCATGCGGTATCTCTTAGCTGAACCTAAGAAACATGAAATACAACAACAGTAACAGTAAGAGATAGTCCGCATGTATTATAGTTAGGAGAAAACAGTACATTGGTCAGTAAGAGAAGTCATCAGTATACCCTGACCACATCCACTGTCGCTTTCCATCTCTGCCATTTTCTCAAAGTCCCTTATAACTGAGCGAGCAGTCAGGTGGTGAATGATCTCCCCCCATGGTTCCCCTCTTCTACCTTCTTCTCCTCCTCCTCTTCCACATCCTTCACCTCCTGTTGTTTCATTCCCCTCCAGGGTCCAGAGGTGTCCTAGGTCCAAGGTGCCCTCCCATGACACAGGCTGACCGTTCAGGAGACCATGGATGAGGGAACAGCATTGATCCGGAGGAGGATCCTCTGGGGGAACAGCAGTGAAGAAGTACTCAGGGTCTGTGAAGCTGTCCCAGTCCATGGGAGAGGCAGGGAACAGTAGTCCATCTGAAAGTTAGAGTGAGAAAGAATGGGATAGAAGGTGGATGGATGCTAAATAGGAAAGATAGCCCTGCTTCTGAGACTCTAGCTTACTGGAGTCAGTGAGGCTTTCATGAGACAGTGTCCCATGTGATGGGGGCTTCATCTCCCCGTCACTTTCATCCAGCCTCCCTCCCAGTGTTTGGTCAAAGGAGACCCTCTCCAGAGCTCTCCTGAGGCGATGCATCTCCAGCTCACCCTGGGGGGATGAGAAACTCCGTGCTGCCATGGTTGAATGCGCCAGTGTTTTTTGTCTCCTACGAAACTCCTCACCTCCATCCAGGTGTCCATTCTGGTTGTATGAGAATGAAAATCAAACAGGTTCAAACATTAGGTTAGACTGCAACAGGTACAGTAGCTTGAAGGGCTACAGAAAGTGCTTCAGGGTGAATCAATCGTACCTTTTTTCTCACGCTGTCAGGTGTTTCAGCCGAGAGGTTTTGTCGCCAGGCAGAGTCTGCCCATCGAGACAGAGATGATCTCTGGGGCATCTTCTCAAGGCCTTGGGGTAGAGACCCTGTATCAAGCACTGAACCAGACGAGCGAGGGTCAGGCAGAAACACACAGCCTGCAGAGTCAGAGTGGGATGTGGTGTGTATATGCGAGCGGGACTTTGTCTGTAGACTCCGTTCACTGCTGAGGGAGCAGTGAGTGAGGACATACTGCTCCTGGATGTAAGAGCTCTCCTGGATCCTCCTCCTCACATCACTGGACCAGTCTAACTCCACACCTAGAGTGGACAAGAGCCAAACTATTACCTACTATGGCAAAAAGCATCTAGCAGGCAAATATAAGTCTCACATTGATGGGCAACTGACCAGGGCTGATGCCAGGGTCTGTGTCTCTGGCACAGGAGAACTCAGAGGAGATTTCTCTGGAGATCTCTCTCTGTGCCTCCTCCAAGTCATTGCCATCTGCACTGGTCACCACAGGCATCAGCTCAGAGGCAGGAGCTGGTGAAAGCTTGTCATCAGATTGGCCAAAAACAGAACTCGTGGAGCCAATATGTACACCTTTATAGTCCAGCCCTTGAGACTGTAAAATAAGACTCATTAGAGATACTGTCTGATGCAGACACATACAGTCAACCTCTGTGGTTCTTTTGGAAAATGTAGAAATATACCTCTGTCTTTTTTGCTTTAAAAGTTGTCATATCATACAGAGTGCAATATCCAATGAGGCGATTCCCAGGGTAGAGAGGAGGGATTTCATTGGGTGAAAGAAGAGCCTCCATATTTTCTGGCAGATACCAGTCAATCCGTATGTCGGTGAGCACAGGTTCAAAGGCTTTTTTCAGAGACTTTACTAACTGAGGAGACAAATTTGACACATTTTAAACTAAAGGCGTTACAGTTTCTCTAAAAAAGACTACTGGCCAGTGGCCAGGCATTGAGATTCTATACTTCAGTAAATGTTTTATTAATAATAGAAAAAAAAAACTTAATTACAAAAGAATTATAAAATTCTTGTATTTAAAATTGTAGTACAGTACTGAAAAGAAGTGCAAAGTAAGTAAAAGCACCTGTTCTGCAGATAAATGGGCCATGCCACTAATATTTTATATTACATAATTAGCTAATACTCATTCAACATTGTGTACTAAAAGTAGAATTTTACTGCTGTACTACTTAGACAGTGGTTTCCAGGCTATAAGTTGTCCCTAGAAAAATATAAGGAGTTGTGAGATGATTCATGGTGTAGGAAAAACGATCTTACAGTTATTTAAATGAAGCCATCTGAACTGAGTACAGTTTAGAGAGGAAAACTGTTTTGGTGGAAAAGCTAACAACTCAAAGACATCTGAATGTGGAAGGGGGTCCCAAATACTCACTTATTTGTAAGTGGTCCATGCAAAAAAAAAAAAAAGTCAGGGGAACCACTGGTTTAATCTTTACCACTGCAAGCAATGCATTATACTTTGTAAGGTATGAACTTGCAGATGTAACATCTTGATTTATAAAGTATAGCAGTCAGATAAATTTGGTGGAGAAAAAGTATAAAATGTCTCTCAAAAATATTGTAGAAGTGACAGAAAAAGAAACTACTCAGAAGTACAAATCACTGAAGTACAGTACTTGATTAACTGTACTTAGTTACTTTGCCACTGCTAATGGCACGTGATTTGTTGAAAGGTTCATGCAGCCACAGTTTCATGTTTGTATCTCCCAAAGAGACTTAACTATATTAGCTAACTTAACATTATAACTATTCTGAACTGCACATTTTCTCCAGTAGGTGGCAGTGCTGCAGTGCTGCTGACCTTCGGCTGGAGTCTCTCCTCATCATCCAAGAACTCCGTCGTCCCTCCTGTCAGTTTGGCAACGCCCTGCAGGAGTCTCCTGCAGGCTCGAGGACCCAGGCCCAGACCAAAGCATCTGCCAGGGTGATATATACTATACATTACAATTTTATCACATCCCTGAGAAGTGTAAATCATAACACCACAGTTATGTGAGAATTATTTTTCCTTTCTACCATTACTGAGTGCCTCCTGATGCTATATTGTGCCTGCACTGTACATGCAGTGCATGTCTTTCACTTGGATTTACTGTCAGAACAAATCAAGCCTCCTGTAACAATTGGGACTTACAAAAGTACAGTATCTATTTCTGAAACCAGGAAAAAGAAAATTTAAAGTCATTAAACAGACAGAACTGTTATTTGAACACTTGCAATGATTACAAGCTATTTGGCTAATTGAGAGTTTGAAAAGAGCAGGGGACAGAATAAGTGAAAGGGTGGAGATGTTGAATGCAGGTCTGCCTGGATGGCTAGATGCTGTTAGCACTGCCAAAGTCAGAGGACAGAAAAACCATAATGATATAAAACCAAATGAACAAACACCTTTTCTGGATGTAGACTGCAATGTTATTATCAATCGCTGAAATTGGGTGTATTACAGAAGAAAAAAGAAATGGATGTTTGGTGTAGTTTGCTGAGGTACAGCCAAAATACAGTGGAGAAAGTCAGTCCAACAGGAGAATACAGATGAGGGATAAATGGAGTTATTGTGCACTGCTGAAAGGTCTGGAGAAAACCAGAGGGGTGTGCCTCTTACTGCAGGAGGAGGGGGAGGAGAGCACTTAACGGGATTACTGGGTGGGGCTGAAAAATACCTCAGCCCTCTCTTTTCTTTCACAGTGCATTGCTCTCAGTTCTTTAAGATGGCTTCTGTTTCCTCTTTTTCCTCCCCAACACTATGCTTGTCATATTTATCACCTTGTTCTGCCCACGCTTACTGTACTCCATCCCTCTCGGCTTCCTTGTCTCCCTGAGCGATTTAATGTCCTCTCAAATGCCAGCAGCTGAACAAATCTTTAACCAGTTATTTAAATTCATTTTCATTTTGTATTTGCCTCCTATATCTATCTGGTAACTCTGTACTATTCTTCCCACATTAATTCCATGGGTTAAATATCTAATCATTTAATTTTGGGGCTCCATACCTGCCAGCACATGCGTTTCTACGGACCAACTCCAGCACTTTGGCTACATTACTGATGGATCCATCTGTAATGATGAAGACCTGGCGAGGATATGAGCATTGCATGGGCTGTTGGTACACCCAGGACAGCACCTCAAGCAGGTTGGTGCCTCGCATATCAGCTCTCATCCTCTGGATATACTCATATGCCTGCATTAGAGTGACCTGTAAAGAAAAAGAAAATTGGAGAGGCAGACAGAGCTACAGAGAAGCAAGTACCAGACAACAACACCTATTAAGTTTCATGACGACCCCTGTGTAAACATCACCTATGTTGTCAAGATAAAGTCACTGTTCAATATCAGATTCCCCAATTAACTTGTGAGGCTAGCAAAGAATTGAATCAGTGCTTCCTTAATAAAGAGAGAGCAAACATGCACACATTAGCACTTGCCTTAAAACTGCCTTAAATCACACTGTGGAGTAACATACCTGGCAGTAGAGGAGACATGTCCTGCACTAGTGAAAAGCATGAAAGGTCACCATATGGTGAAGTGTATGTGCAAAGTCTCTTTGCCCTTGCAGCCCCTGTTCTGGATAAAACCTGATACTCTGCTACTAAGGCAACCCAAAGACCTGACCTATTGCCTGATTAGAGAGTAGAGAAAACAGACGAGATAGTCCTACATGGGTGAAAAGCATGCTTTTGAGAAACACAATCTAAATGCTCCATGTAATTTAAAGTATCACGTGATTTGACTATAACACACGATTACTTTCCCTGAAAGCCCGTTAAACAAGACAGATTCATTTTATTTCCATTCTGAGCTTGGTTGTCATGTGAAACTAACATCAGTGCAGAGCTTGCTAGAGGTGAACAGAGGCTTGTTGGTGGTGCCGAAACCCACAACATTGAGCATGGTGCCAGGGGGTAGACTCTTCAGCGCCACTGCCATGGCTTCCTGTGTAGATAGGATGAAGCCAGATCAATGTAGGTTCCTAAAGCATAGAACTAAACCACGCTTTTTTTTTCTTTTTTACTGCAGTTCACCTTTACACGGTGGATGTTGGTGCCACTCATGCTGCCGCTGCGATCTACAAGGAAAAGTAGTTCTCTTGTGGCTTTGTGCAGCTCCAGAGGTTCAGACAGCAAGTCAGGACAGAAGTTCAGCATCAAGACAGGGCTGCTTAGAATGTCCTTGTGGTACCGCTTCCGCACAAACTCCAGCTGCAGGTGAGGTGAAACATCAGCATGTCAGCTTTTATTGCCTTTTTATGCAGTTAACAGAACCAGCAAAGATGTACAGTATATAAAGTGTAGTGCTCTAATTGGTGCTTATCCAATTAGAGTTAGAATCCACCTACCTTTCTCCCTGGTTCTGAATCTTTACGGGTGCATCGAATAAAGTCACGACGAGAACAGATCTGCTGTTCATATTGGCTGAATGAGAGTTTGCCTTTCTCTAAGATGACCAACGGGCTGTGAGGTTCTGTGAAAGTGTTTGAGAACACAAGATATATTCAATAATAAACAAAAGAAAAAATGCAAATAGGAAATTTTCCATTGCTCACCACTGAGGTGCAGAATGATCTCTATGTGTCTATCATATGGATGCTCCTGTGCCAAGGTGATGTAGGTGGCAGAGGCACTTTGGGCACTGGGGTCGGCATCTGCCCTCAGAGCATGGGTGGGGCTCTCTAGCCCTACACATCAGTTTAGGAAGAAATAAAGGGAAGCAAAGATTTTGATAGGTTTTAATGACTTTGTTAATAAGTACTGATGACGTCTTAAAGATTTATACAAGTTAGCCATATTATGTAGTAACTTGAATGTGTTTTTTCCATTTCTTTAGCACACACACTAGTGGAGGAGAATAATTCCTCCTCCTGTCCTTTTTAGATTTTGTATTCGGGCTGCATTTGGACACAGGCCCTTCCTGTAAAAACAATTTTGCTATGCAATGAGATTGCCCACTCTTCCTATATTTCACAATGGCTGAGTCAAGAAGCACTAAATCAAAGTTATTTGAGAAGACAGGCTGTACCAGCCAACAGGCAGGCCCCTCTGACCACTAGCTGGAAGCTGAGTTCATAGGGTGCCAGGTTGGTAGCTGGACTGGTGAAGATGGCATAGGCACACTGCTGCTCAGAGTCTAGCACCCGGTGCTGTTTTCCTGAGGGGACACCGAAACAGCTGGTTGCTCTGAAGAGGACAGCAATGTAGATTATTTAGACTATTTGAAATGCGAAACACCAGGTAAAATAGTGTTGCCACAGTAAATTGCAATATAAATACAAGTCTGCTTTGCTTACCCAGTTTCTTCTGATTTCACCCCATTTTCACTCTTGCTGGGAGTCATCTGGCGAGTGATGATCGGAGTAAGCAGTGTGGGGTAGACAATACGGACTGCTCCATTTTCTAGTGTGGGGAGTTCTAGTGTGGTGCTTATGATAATGGACACTATGTCCATGGGGCCAATGACCCCTGTTCCCACAATGAAGGTGGTTCTTTCAAGGTCTTCATCCAGGATGAGATGCCCTAAAAATATAAAGTATATTCTTACATAATAAAACTATTTAACCAGGTGACAATGTAAATAAGCATGTCCTGAAATAAAAATAAAAACTGAAAAATCTCAGAGGTTGACTCTATTAGGAAAATTTATTCCACATACATGACACCACTGTTTCCAATAAAATGCTGTGCACTTCAAGATGACATATTTTACTAAGAGAGCACTACCTCACCATTAGGCATATAGCCAGATGTAGCTACCCCCTTGTCTGTCCTCTCTATCTTCAGAGAGGCTAATACAGGACAGAGAAGAGACATACTGTACTGTAGCTATTTGTATTCATGCAGACCAGACCAGTTCAGAAGCTGAAAAGATTGTTTTCATCTAAAAGCAAAATACAGGAAATCTCACAGCTTTACTCTTCTAAGGTGAAAGGTCATTTTTTCCTTTGTATTTTAAAAAAAGTGTTTCTTCTTGTTCATATATTCCTCACAGCTTGAGTGTCTGCAGAACAGAGAAACAATGACTTCTAGCATATATATATATATAATTTTAATTGTTGTAGTTTATTTCATCACATCACATAAATATATAGGCACCTCATTATAGTTTTTTCCCTTCACTACATTCCTGTATCCTCCCTCCTCACCGCTGGTGCATTGCATGTCGTGGCTGGAGCTCCCACAGCAGCTCCACTCTCGGCCATTCCCACAGTGACCTTCAAAACCAGATCCAGAGCAGCAGTCCAAACAGCAGTCCTTCAGCTTTCCTCGGCTCTGGATCTGGACCCCCACTAGCCGGCCTGCAATCGTAGCCTCAAAGCCAACCACAACCTCCATTTCCCCAAGTGGGTACACAAACACACCTAAATGACCAAAATTTTTAGATACACAAAACAGACCTTTGTTTAGAGAGCAATGAAACCACATAGCATGTAGTTTATTTTTCAAAAGTATAATACATGATTGCTTTGCCACCTTCCCAGACCTGTGGCTTAGATGAATGTTTTCATTGTGAGTTGCACTGGACAAAAGTATCTGCCAAATGACTTTAGTATAACAGCATAGGAGATTAAACATGTTTCAAATGCTGCTCTATTTCATTTGGTAGTTATGTTTTCAACTTATTTTCAAAGCAATAAAGACATTTCTTTGCTATTTATACTATGAGTTCAATTAATGATTTTTTAAAAAACTCTCTTGTACAGATAATGAGTAGGTACTATGCATGTACTGTACCTACTCCTTTTCTAATTCCTTCAAAGCAAAGAAAAACAAATTTAATCTAAGTCCTCAACATAAAGTACAGTCCTATTCAGGATAACTGACAGCTACACCAACTCCCCAGATGTGTGCGTTTACTTGTTAACAAGGTGGACAACATCAGGGCACAACGTTTACCTGAAACCATGTAATCTTCTTCTGCCCCATAAAGCTCTGTTGCACTAACCAACTTTCAACCAAGGGCCCTATTTAGTTTTAACATTTTCCCAGAATGAAACTGTAAATGGATTGTCCCACATTTCTCAGTATTTCATTATTAATCCTCATATTTAAACATGCCCAAATTCTGCCTGTACTGTAAAAAGCAAGCTTAAATAACTAAAAGATCTCATCACTTAATGTTTGGGATAATAACTGTATGTATGAGAGTTCTCCGTCTGGTTTTAGAGCTCACCATAGTTAAAAAGACTGCCCTCAGTGTAGTGCTTACTGTAAAAGTGACTAACCGATTTTGGTCCTTAAATACAACTTTTCATAACTTTGAAGCACAAATTGACTTTTATTTCTAAAGTTTAAATTTCCTATGGTGTTCCTCAAGGGTCTATTCTTATCCCCTACCATATTCAATTTAGAGCATTTTTAACTGTTAACCACATCATTTGTTCTCAGTCCTCTATTTTTATTGCTATGACAACATTCAGTTGTACATCCCAATAAAGCCACTAATGGTTAGTCCACATTAATAACGTCACTCATGATGTCTTACTGTATATTAAATCCAGACATATATGTTCCATCTATTTCCGCCAAAAGTCACTAATCATTTTGCTGACAAACATATCGAGGTGTTTTGATACTAAGCATTATCTTTGTAGTCTTACACATTCTTTTAATATAATTGCTATTTCTGAAACAATAATGTAATAATGTAAGGGGAATGGATTTTGACCTTGATGGCTATGACTTGGTATGCACAAATAGAGAGAATAAGATGGGAGGTGGTGTGGCCTTGTACATAGATAAAAACTTTTGTTATGAGAAAGTCGAGAACATGTCAAGGGCGGTAGATAACTTGCTGGAGTGTGTGACTGTAGAAATATTCGTGGAAAAAAAGAAAAATGTTGTAATAAGCTGTATCTACAGAGCACCTGGAGCCAGCATAGAAAAAATTTATGACTGGATGGAGGAGAACTATTCGACAATAAGTCATAAATTAATGTTCATATGTGGTGACTTCAATATAGATTTGTTAAATCCTAACAAGCACACAGGAACGGAGGAGTTTATTAACACATTACAAAGATGCAGTTTATACCCAAAAATTACAAAACCAAGTAGATTAACAACCCAGCATGCGACACTAATAGATAATATATTTACCAATGATATTGAAAGCAAAATGACAAGTGGATTACTTATAAATGATATTAGTGATCATTTACCTGTAGTTTTGGTTTATGACTGCCATTTTAGAAAAGAGAGGCCAAAAACAAATCTGTTCTATAGGAGGGTGAGGAATGAACAAGCTGTACGGAGGCTTAAGGAGGACTTAGGGGGGCAGGACTGGAAAGCAGTTTACAGAGAGGAAGACTAACAAAGCATATGAACAATTTTTAAATATATTTAAGGAAGTATATGACAGGAACTGTCCTCGTAAGCAGTATAAAAACAAAAGGAATTACAGTGGGAAACCGTGGATAAAGGATTACAGAATGCATGTAAAAAGAAGAATGCGTTATACAAGGATTTCATAAAGGACAGATCAAAGAAGATGAAAGTAAAATATAAGGCGTACAAGAACAAATTAATTGAGATTCTGAGGAGATGTAAGAAACAATATTATTCTAAAGTATTAGAGGATAATAAAAATAACATGAGAGGTACTTG
>NW_018127908.1:21455-21808 GCF_001952655.1 Monopterus albus | reverse complement strand
ATACATGATAGGAATATTTATTGACCTAAAAAAGGCATTTGACACAATCAATCAAAGGAGTGGCTCTGAATTGGATTAGTAGTTATTTGACACAGTATTCACAATTTGTGAAGTTGGGTGAATATCATTCGAGTGATCTGGACATTGTATGTGGAGTGCCTCAAGGTTCAGTTTTGGGACCTAAATTATTCATATTATACATTAACGATATATGCAAGGTTTCTGATTTAGTGAAAGTGGTTTTGTTTGCTGATGACACTACCATATGGGCATTGGGTGAAAACCTACAGCAACTCTCGAGACGGGTTTCACAGGAACTTGAGAAGATAAAGAAATGGTGTGACAGTAATATA
>NW_018127908.1:5199-21010 GCF_001952655.1 Monopterus albus | reverse complement strand
AAAATTCATGCTATACGTACAACCAAAAAAAGATTCTGTATTTCCATAAGTGGGGTAAAACTATGGAATAATTTAAGTGTGGACATAAAAAACAGTAAGAGAATCGAGGAGTTTAAACATAAATATAAAGGTACGTGTCAATCAAGATATATGCAAGAACAGGCTTAACGATTAATCAGGTGTAACACTGTGGGTGTGGTGTATGAATGTTAACACTATGTACTATTGCTACTTGTGTGATGTAGAAGATAATTAGTAAAGTACATAATTATGTAAGAATGTTAACAGTCTGTAATATTTTTTTAGTATATCACTAGCGTGGTGTAGAAAATCATTTTCTATGTAGTAATACTGCTTGCAAACCAATGATGGTAAGATGATGTTATTGGGTAGGACTAGATAAGTCTAACTTCTTCCTACTCCGTTCAAGCATGTACTAGGTATAAGCAAATTGATAATGTATTTGTGGATATGTGTGGAATTATGTGTGTTGACATATTGACTGTCTTTACATGTTTGAAAGAATAAATCAAATCAAAAAATCAAATCAAATCAAGCATTGCTGTGTCAATTATGTAAAGTGGCTACCTAGTTATTTTTCCTCCAACTCAAAAAAATCTTTTCTTTTTCCTTTTTTATTTATTTTTTTGTGTGTGATTTGATGATATATGTAATCAAAATGTAGTTAAATTCAAATTTTTATTTGTTAAAAGAGTGTATCATCCCACTACTCACCTTCTACAGACTCCGTGTCAGCATTGGCATAGGTAAGGTGTGCTGTGATGCCCAAGGAGCAGCCCTTGGCACAGGACTTAATGCAGGAGGCCTTGAGTAGAAGTGGTTCCCATGTGGAGCGGTTTCTTAGTCCCACCATATTTTCGGGTTGCAAACAAGTATCTACTCTGCTGGTTGCATTAGAAGACAGGCTCACAGCCCAGTGAAACGGTCTGAGCAGACAGGAAAAGGAACATGTGAGTGTGCATTTAAATCCTCATTTTCCATTCAGTGCACATTCACAATGAACTTTGTAAATCAAGTTTTGGCCCAAGCAACCAAAACTGATTAGACAACATTTTTACTGCATTGGTTAAAGGCATATAAATTGTGCATTGTTTCCCATTTGTAAACTGTACATGTCTGCCAGATATATATTAATATGTATACTTCAGCTGTTGGACATGTAACACAGCTTTTTCCTCTCCTCAGACTCTTAGCAACCAAATGTGATAGTTTCCATGAAAGAGGTTTGGTCAATCATTAACTTTGTAGGTCCGCGGTTCCTACACTGTGCACTGTGCCTAGTATATACAATAAGAATTTGAGTTTGCTACTATTTTACTTTTACTGCACTCTTAGCCAACAGCAAGGAGCTGAAAAAAATGGTAGACTATACTTTCTTTTGTAAATTAGACCACCATTAACTTGGTAACAAACTTTCAACTAATCAGTTTCCTTCTGAGATTCCATTTACATAACTTAAGCTGTTAGAAAAACTGTTTTGGGTGGCAACTTAATAATTTGAGGTGCGGCAGGTGCAGAGACCATTGTGCACATCGCAGCCTGTTGAATGGTAACTGCATAAAACTGTGTGTATATATGAATGTGTTTGTGTGTATGCACACATCCATGTGTTTGTGTGCCCGCATCTGTGTGTGTTTGCTGTGATCCAGGTAATGATCTTTTCTATCAGGTAATGAATGACCTTTCTACCAAGATCAACAGTCTCCATCTGGCTACTGTGCACTCAGCTCATAACAGGCAAATAAATGCCTGGTTTGTTAAACTAGGGCAAACCGATGCTGTCAGAATACACACAAAAGTAGGAGTACAACATTTTGTCCTTCCCTTCTGTAGACTGCTCAGACTCACCTATGGCAACGCTGATGAATACGCCTGTTCAGCTTTATCAGAGAGGAAAAAAAAAACTTGTACAACATAGATAATAAGTTATTTACATAAGATGAGCTGGTTGTATGTGTGCACACACACGTGTATCCCCGTGTGGTTTCATTACAGTTTATTAACACATGGGGCAGAATAAATGAGGCATATATACGTATACTGACCTTGGACAGTTCAGTCTGAAACTCAAATGCAGATATTTAAAAAACATCCAGTGACACATTTTGATAACAGCAGCTGTAAATGCAAGTCATACATAATGAATATTCTGCATTTGTTCTGTGAGGTTTCTGTCTGGGGCTTTGCGGTAGCATAGCTGGTCAAGAGTTGGCTCCAGACAGCGGTGCAGTCCCCTTATGTCAGGTACAAGTTCCAGATACTAAGCAAAATAATCTTCTAGGAACACTTACTGTACTGTTTAGTGCAGTGTCCGATAATTGCCTCGGTGTCCGGTCTCTGTAGCACTCCACCATCACATCTGCTTGCAGGTTTCCCAGTGATCCAACAGCAGGAGTTTTTTCTGGTAACAGATTCTACACATCCCCCCTCTGTTTCTCTCTCTTCCCACAAAGCCACCAGTTGCCCTACGTAGAAAATAATCATTGTCATATATCTGAATTTATAAGTACAAAACAATATTTGGGATGAATATCATCTGCATGCACTAACAGTTAGTTCTCTTCTTTTTTGTTTGCTATGTGACATCCAACCATTATCTGGAGTAACTACATAATGTTTATTTTCACTATTGGACAATCAATATATTCCAATGAAAAAGTCTTGGAAATCTCACTCTGTGCTCAGTCACTACAATGCAGTGCTGCAGTATCCTACGTTTACTGATAAGTGAAATGTTATCTGCTTACCTGCTCTGGCCTGAACCAAAGAGCTGCTCAGAAACTATTAACCTAATCCTGCTGCCCAGGCACAAGCTAGCACACACTGGTAAGTGAGGTAGAGCCTGCTTTTCATCCAGACAATTGGCTGAGATGGTAGCAGCATCATAATTCATGGCTAATGGGTTGGCCAGAGAGGGTGGGCGGTGGGTGTGGGCGGTGGGTGTGGGGGTGTTCTCTCTCTCTCTCCCAACAGGTCAATCAGACAGCAGCAGCAGGTGTGGATAGGTCAGACCAAAGAACCTGCAGCTTTTTGTCCTTATTCTCCATTTTAATATATCCAGTGATGCAGACTTGGAGGGAAACGCTGTACAAATGCACAAAAAGTTAAATAAAAATGTACAGTATGGAAAGCAAGTAATGATAAGGCATATGTCCATGACTAGCTATTGATTTTTAAAAATCACGTAAAACTATTTGTTATTTTTACTGCTGTTTTTACAATGAATAGTAATAATTACTATTTTAAATCATAACTTATGTTTCCTCTAAATGTGACAAGAATATGAAGTTGAATAAAACATGCATCACTTGTATCATTTAGTTTTATTTTTTCCTTTTTTTTACTTAAATTGATCCATGACTTTGAAGAAATCTCCATTGCTTTGTTGTAGTTAGCCACAAGATTAAGATAACATTCAAAATCAATGCTATACATTTTCTATGTTTGGTAAAAGACAAGAAGGGATTGTACAGTAACTGACCTCGTGTATTTTAACTCATGTAAAAGATAATTAGTATAACAAGTAACACAATTATTGTCTGACCCAAGGAAACAATGAGTAATTCTAATATTGCTTTTGAAAATGAGCATATTTTTGAGTAAAATTTTAATTCAGAAGTCCAACATATAAGAAATCCAATAACCCAAGATGACTGTTTTATTGAATTCTTTTATTACTGTTGTATTTTCACAAAGAACTTCTAGATGTGTGTATGTGTGTGTGTGAGAGAGAGAGAGATACACACAGAGGCAGACAGAGAGAGGAGCAACAACTCTTTTTCTAATGTTCATGACTTGAGCTTGTGTTGTGTCATATGTTGTATCATAACGCATCTAGCAATTTTGGTACCATTCTAACTAATCCAAGTGTAAATTTGGCACACATGGACAGTAGATAAACTACTGTATGGCAACTATGGGTATAGGCAACACTCACCTAAAAAAAATAAAAAGAGGGGGAGTCAGTAGTTATTTCCAGTCTGTGTCCCATGCTGCCACCATGTGGCCTCAATTTCATCAATATGTATGCTATTACAGTAAAAAGGCCATCTGACAGACCTGTTTGCCCAACTCCTGTTTGACATTTAAAACTATAGTTTGTTCAGCCTAAAGGACTGGTGACACATTAGCAATTATTCCATTAAATGGAAGGGGACAGTGTGTCCAAACTTTTCAACATAACAGCTGATATTCGATTCTTTTTGTTTGTTAGAGGCACCTGCACCCCCCATAGCCGATGTCAAGAATAACTTTCCTTATGACAGTACTATTAGTTAGGTTAGTACTTTTATCCAGCAAAATATTTAACCACAAGACTTCTTTATAACCATGGTTATACTAGTCTTGTTAGTTAGCTAGAGTAACTATTTAAGAATCACCAGAAAATGTAGTTAGATTACCAACCAGCTGGGTTTAAGCAGTTCACTGAGCCAACACTGCAGCAGAAGCAAAGTCTGACCCTAACAAGCCTCTGTTATTCTTTTTACCATGTCTCATCCTTGTATTCCAGACTGAATGTGAACTCAGATCCGAGGCTAGGAGAGCTACTTTGAAAGTACAGCTTTGTAAGCTACCAATTACTTCACACTGGAAGAAGCTGAACTACAGCAAAGCTACTGCAGGGAGAAACAACTAACCACACATGATACAAAATAACAAAATAGAATCCAAAAAAGTCACATGCCACTCAGCTGAGTTCATTACCTGAGGCCTAAACTTGTCCTAAATAAAACAATCCCACCTGGGCTTTTCACATGGATAAAATTGCAAAGAATGTTATATTTTTGTTGTAAACAAATCTGGATTTTGTATTATCTGACTACATCTAAAAAAAAGTGGAGAAGATATTTATCTTACAGATTTTTAGACCATTTGACTCAAGCACTGGTCTAAAGACATGGTCCTGTTGTCTTGCCAGTTTTGTAACTTGTACAATCTCAACTACAACCCCAATTCCAAAAAGTTGGGACACCTCGTAAATTCTAAACAAAATGGCTCATCAGCAGCAAATGCAAGTTACAACTCTACCATGCAGAGAAGATAACCATCCTGTATATAAAGAAGACACAGACATGGTGATACCTCTGGGCTTGAACTCATTTAAGATGAACTGAGGCGAAGTAGAAAACTGTCCTGTGGCCTTGTGAGCCAAAGTCAGAAATGCTTTTTTGAAAATCATGGAAATGGCGTCCTCTGGGCCAAAGAGGAGCAGATCCCTCCAGCTTTTTATCAATGCCCAGTTCAAAAGTTGCCACCAGTGATGGCATGGGGGTGCATTAGTGCACATAGCATGGGTAATTGCACATCTGTGATGGCACCATTAATGCTGAATGATTTGTACAGGTTTTAGATGAGGATATGTTTCTATCCATATGTCTTTTTCAGTGAAGGCTTTGTTTATTTCAGCAAGACAATGCCAAACCACAACCTATACATGTTACAATGGCATAGCTCCATAATGAGTCCAGGTGTTAAACTGACTTGCCCACAGTCCAGATCTGTCGCTTGCTGAAATATAACAAGAGTATCCAAACTCTTAAACATCTGAAATCCTGTGTCAAGCAGGAATAGGAAAACATCCCTCTTTCAAAACTAAAACAACTGGTCTCCTCACCTCCCAGTGGTAAGCATCACCCTGTCCCAACTTTTTTTTTTTTTACGTATTGCTGGCATCAAATTGGAAATAAGATTTTAAAAAATAATTTGAAAATAACTGACATTTGATGTCTTGGCATTGTTTGTTATTAAAAGACTCCCAAAGCATTTCAGTTTTTATTTACACAGTGTCTCGATGTTTCAGAATTGGGATTATAAACAATCTCAATCTCAGTCTCAGTTCACTAATCCCCAACACTGCCCAAATGAGCACAGTCCAAGCAGTGTTCTCTCTCTGACTGGTCTGAAGTCTTGTTTAAAGAAGTTCCAATATTGTGACACTAGATGTCAGCCTTTTAAAGTTAGCTGGATCTGTCTCAGTCACTGGACCATTAAAGCATCACTGTGGCCCAGTGCCCCTCTTGTCTCAGTCACTGGACCATTAAAGCATTACTGTGGCCCAGTGTTAAGGCTGGGTGAGAGGACACAAGACATTTCTTGTTAATGATCAGAAATATCAACTCTGGCCTAAGTTTGAACTTAGCTAACATTTTTTTTATGTTACTCTGACTGAAGTGCTTTTATTCAATAAAATTATAACATTATATTAAAAAAACAAAGGGTCTATATAGTTTAATTATTAGGAGGGGAAGAAATATCTGGGCAGTTTCCATAAGCTTAATCAACCACATCACCATTATCACCGCATTTAAGCAAAGTGGGTGTTTCATTATTGAAGCTGGTGGTTAGTGTGCATTTAATGGCGACTAATGTCATTGTTGAGGTCATAATAGATCTAATTAACATGTCGAACAATGACCCGATACAGGCCCATGCAGATGAGTTGCTTCTGTCTGACCATCGTCACAGAGTTCAAGTGTTTGTCTACGCTGAAGTGTTGGGGACCTCTTCTCCCTTGCGTACCCCACTGACCTAGATTTCTATTGTTTCTGCCTGAGACAATGGGACACATGGTTTCATAACTGAACACAATACCTGGGTGTTATTCAACCTGATTGTTGAGGTTCTCATTGTGATGTTTTGTGTAACCCACTTAAGCAGCTACACCCAGCAATGAGCCTGTGCACCCCAAAGTAAATCAGTTGTGCATTTGAATGTTTCTACAGTTCACCTATTCCAGCTTTGTAACATACCTCAAGGGGAGATGTTAAAAATACTACTTTCAGTCCAAGGATTCTGGCTACTCTGTTCAGATAGTTTTTTTTGGTCAGGGAAGGTTATTTTCCTCAGCTCCCCTAAAAAGAACCAGCAACTATAGAGTGACTACTACATATGTCAAATGGCATTTGAACAAAATCACAGACCACAAAACTGTAACTTACCTGAAGGTACTTTGGGGCGGCTTTACTGAAGCAGCTTTAACTGAGTCTCAGCATGTGCTAAAGCCTGACAGAAAAGCTGGCCACCTCTCATACTTGGCCTATGTTACCTAAGTCCTTCCTACTAACACCTGTTTATCATTTCTCCCCAAATTTCCCTCCTAACTCAGAGGATCTTCACATTCTGAATTCTTGTTGGGTTGTGTGACTGTTCAGTTTATGCAAGGCAACTTTATGTGTGCAGCACCTGTCATACACAGAGGCAATCCAAAGTGCTTTGCATAAGTCAAAAAATGTAGTAGAACAATACAATAAAAAAGAAAATAAATAAAGTCAATTAAAATAGAAAAACATAAGATAAAAATGAGTAGATTCACAAAAGTATGTGGCATCATATTTTATATAAAATGACCTACATCTTGATTATTGTCAAGTAGTGTTTTATTTGTCTTTAAACTGTCTGGCTTTAGCATACAGCAGGCTTTCTAGCCCTTTGCCTTTATGTTTTCTAGCCCTTTCCTTTCTAGTACTTTGCCTGTACAATCTAATTAACTGGAGTCATAATAATGTTTAACTAAAAACAGGTGCACTGGAAAACTATGACTTGTGTTGTCTGTGCTGTGAGGTGTCTACATTAGATGATGAAGGAAGGCCATTTGTCAATTAATAAGTGGTCATTTTTTAACTGACAGATTTTTCTGGAGTTTTGGTTTAGATATCTACTTTATATTTACTATTATAATGCTTCAGCTTGCAATATAAATGCTACCATAAAGGTTATGCAGTAACATTTGACTAGGAGTGAAAATGGTTCTATGATGCCACCACTGGAAAATAATGGCTAAGGTAAAGCTTTACCAGTTGGAGAGATAGAGACAGCCCAGCAGAAGAGAAAAGAGAACACTGCTTGGTGGAGAAATGAAGGAAGAGTGAGCAGAAGGCAAATTAATCAAAGGACTTCAAAGACAAATGGATGGAGGAAATGAAAGAATGCCGCCCGTTTGTCCCATGCTGTTTCCAGCTCTGCTCCACCAGAGTCTGCTCTCAGATCTCCAGGACATTGTGCAACACGAGTGCATGGAAGGGGCTGGGAAACTGTGTGCACAACAAAACATACACACACTAACATGCTTGAAAAAGGAGAAACATACATGTTCTATTTTATCTATCTCATACTTGGGTTCCTTATCTACTTTTTTCATTCTCTGAATTATCTTTTTTCCTCATCTTTTCATGAATACAGTTTCTTGCACTTTGACACTGTCAGAGGATTTAAACTCAGCCAACTTGGCTTAACAAACTTCGAAACATAAACACACAGTTGCACACTCACACATATTGTATGTTGTCAGTGTTGGCTTGTGGCAACAGTTCCTCTTATCATTCAGCCAGTTAGTTGGCTCAAAGTTGACTCCACTTTGTGCCTTTAGGTTACTGCTCAGCACAAACTTTTTCTGCATCCATGTACACTGACCATGCTCTTGTTTTTTTGCTGGCGAATGTACAGAATATTTTGTCCATATTAGGTTTATATGTGGATCACTTTCTGCATCCTTCTTTTTTTTTACTGATGTTAAAAAAGTGACATGGAAATGCTTTGACAGAAAGTTACAGTTACGTGATGCGGACTAAGCAAACCTGTGTATCTTATGCATCATGCATTACAAGTTGGCAAATCTGGCATAGAAAACAGCGTGAGGTCTATTTTTCATTTGCTTTTTAGCCTATTTCAAATGTGGATAAACAGATAACCTGTTTTGCTTCAATACACAATGATTATACAAAAAGAAAAAGAAAAAAATGTATAAAAGATGCAGAATGGCGCCCTGAATACATGGTCATTTTTAGAAAGTTGAGAGTTGTAATGTAAATATTTACTTTCTCTCTCCTCCCCATTTATCCTCATATACAACTATGTGGAGAAGTCTTTCAGAATATTTGGCTTTCAGCAGAATTAACTTTGTTTATTATTTAACCTGGTCATAGTGCTTTACACAGTCACTATGGTATTACAACGTAGCTAGTAATCACATGCCTTAATCTATTCCAGACATAGGGTCTTAAGACACATACCAGCGATGTAGTAGGTGAATGTAACAACAAGACTTAAACATTTTGTCTCAGAGTTATCATCTGTTTTACTTTAGTTTCATCGGGTGCTGTGTAGAGACACTTCAAAAACAACAAAAAAAAAGTTTTCATTTTAAAAATTTTTTCAGTGAATAATTTTCTATGGATCTTCTTGTACTTTATGTAACAAAAACAGAGTTCAGCAGAGAAAGATAAAAGTGATGTGAACTGACAATATTTTAATGGGGAGGATAAAAGACTGTAAGTGATCAATAGAGGTGGCGGCCAAGTGATGCCCAGGGGACGGCTTTGATGTGGGCATCCTCAGAAGGGTGCCGCCGGTACAATGCCCTCTTTGAGGGCCATGTAGAAGAGCGGACACTTCCCTGTCCCTCTCTCTCACAGTCTGTCACTCAGCCTCCCTTCATCTCCTGTTTACTCCGCTCACACTGTGACTCTTCAGCTCAGTGGTTGACCGCTCTACATTTTTCTATTCCAATCTGACATCAGCCTGTCCTTAACTTTCTTGCTCTTCCTTTCCCATTAATTATTTCAACCAACACCCCCTTTCCTGCCACCCAACCAATCACTCTGCCTTCCTTGTCTCCCCCCTCCCAGTGTGTTTCTCTCGCTCCCTCCCACTGTGTCCTTTCACAGAACCAAACCTCTTTGTAAAGTCCAGCCTTGGCAAGTTGTACCCGATTTGCTGTCTCAGTCTTAATGAATTCATCTGTTTGTGTATTGGCCATGGGAGCATTTCACCCTCCTCCATCCCTCTCCCTCTCTCTTACTGGTGTTCCTCTGGAGACTCTATATATAACAGGGACCACTCCAAGCACCTATTGTTTGTCTAAGTAAACTTACAGACAGATGCTCTGCACCATAGTGTGGGAGAGACCCCAGAGAGTCAGGAGGAGGGAGACAGTTAGCGAGAGCACAGAGCCACCAGACATCACAGACTAGCCTCTCCAGCACTTTTGCATCCTCTTTAGACATCTTGCTTGTCTCCTGTGAGTCCATTTGTTGTCACTGTCACGTGGAGGTCTGATGCTCTGATACCATGCTGCTGCTAATGGCCCTGCTGCTTCTGAGACTGGACTGCTTGCTCAGCGCCCCAACTGGTAGAGATGTCTACAGGATGCCCCAGAGTGCACTCAAAGGTACAGGTTCTAAACCTCATTGTGTTTCAGTTATGGTAAGAGTAGTCTCAACAGTACAGTCCATGTCAGTGAGTTTTTCTGAGTATTTCAGTTTTTCTGTTCTTTCTGTCCTCCTTCTTTCCTTCATCCTTTCACACAGCTCTGTCTGAGCGGGGTACTGTGGTTCTAGAAGCTGCCATGACCAGTGCCCTGTCCGCTCTTGAGCGTACCTTATCAGAGAGAAGTCGGGCTGAAGCAGACTGCCGGGGCTGTGTCCCCTGTCTGTTTCAAGACTGTGGACAGCTGTCTGGGTCCTGCTGTAAGGACATTACTCTTCCTTCTCTTTTCATTATTGAGCATCTTTGAGTCACACTTTTCATTACCAATGAATTCTTTCATAGTACATCTTTAACTCTCATATTTCCTAACAGCGTCTTCGGCCAGTGCCTTATCAGAGCCCAGCTGTGAAGTCATCACTAGGGCTCAGAAGCTTCAAAACGAAGCAGAGCGGAGTTGGGCTCTCAGCCAGGCCTGCGCATACTACCAGCATCGATGCCCACCTGATGAACTGGGCAAGGAGAGCTGCATCAGGATCATGGGTGAGAGCTGCAGCACCCGTGTCCTGCAGTGCAGCCTGTTCAACACAGTGCAGAACCTGGAACCTGCTACACAAGCACATGCACAGGGTGGGTGAGGTGACACTGATGTTTACAAAGAAGTATTCATGCTGTCATTTTAACCTACTTTCCATGTCAGTAAAATCAGTGAGAGAGGTACTGGGCTGTCATTTGTGCTAATTTCTTCAATTGTCAACACTAGTATACACAATAAGAAGATTACTTCTTTTCATAACCAGAAGCATCTGTCTGTCCTAGTAGCAGTGTGTGGCCAGAGGTCGTCCAAAGTGCAAAACATCACACAGCCTCGCTCCAGGATTGTGGGTGGTTCCCCTGCTCCTCCTGGAAGCTGGCCCTGGCTGGTCAACCTGCAGCTAGATGGAGGTCTGATGTGTGGAGGGGTCCTGGTGGACAGCTCCTGGGTGGTTTTTGATCATTACATTTTCTCCCCCTCTCACTTTTCATTTTCGACCTCTGCAGCAGCCGTAGTGAGCACCACTGGACAGCCGTAGTGGGGGAGTTTGACATCACCAAGAATGACCCTGATGAGCAGGTTCTCAGGGTGAACCGCATCATCCCTCATCCCAAGGTAATGATTCATATATCTCTCCCATCACACATCAGTCACCCAGTTAGTCAGTACCAAGTTATTCAGTCTTATAACCCATCAATCAGATGTTCTCCTATTTCTGCAGTTCAATCCAAAGACATTTAACAATGACATAGCCCTGGTGGAGCTGACATCACCAGTGGTCCTGTCTGAACATGTCACCCCGGTGTGTCTCCCCTCTGGTATGGAGCCACCTACAGGTAGCTCGTGTCTGGTGGCAGGATGGGGGTCCCTCTTTGAAGGTGAGTGGATGGCATAGGTTTTCACTTTAGAGCTATTTATGTCTTAGCTTTCTGTTTGCAAGGGTAAATGCTTTGTGTTTTCTTTTTAACAGAATATGTGCTGTTGATGAAAGCTGCAAGTTAGCAAATTTGTCTATTTATCAATACCCAATTAAATTTCTGTGTGCATTTTTCTCTACAGATGGCCCATCTGCTGAAGTGGTGATGGAGGCCAAGGTTCCCCTGCTACCTCAGAGCACCTGTAAAAGTGCTCTGGGCAAAGATCTGGTCACCAGCACCATGCTGTGTGCTGGCTATCTCTCTGGAGGCATTGACTCCTGTCAGGTGGGCAGGAAAACATTATTTGGGATTGGGTCTTAGTTGGGAAATGTCATCAGATAGCAAATTGACTTATACTGTGAAAGATTTGATGCCTTTTTAGTTGCCGTGCATGTTTAGAAAAACCCAAGCATCTTAGAAAATTTGCAATTTTTGTGAGCATACTGGCTTTTTTATTTTTGGTGCATTTTCTGTCAAGTGTAGGGAGATTCAGGAGGTCCCCTGATCTACCAAGACCAAATTTCAGGTCGGTTCCAGCTGTATGGCATTACCTCCTGGGGAGATGGCTGTGGGGAGAAGGGCAAACCTGGAGTCTACACACGGGTGTTTTCTTTCTCTGACTGGATTCAGGCTGAGATACAGAGTGAGCTTTAGCAACAATAAAACACCATGGAACTTAAACTATTTTGGGTGCACTCCTGTCATAAAAACTAAATATGGAATTATTGAATCACTTATGAAATCAACCATTCAAACTGTCCTTCTCCTTTTTAGAGTCACTTGGCAAACGGGAGCCAACATGCTCAGAGCTTTTAAAGACAACAGAAATGTTGGAGGCGGAACGAAGGTCAGAGTTTGGCTCTCTGTGTCACTTCTACACCTTGACCTGCCACCCTGGTCAGCCTGCCAGCGCCTGCAGCCAAATGGCAGAGGGCAAGTGCCTCACACGCTTCAAGAAATGTCGTACGTCAAAGTTTTGCTATGCTGTGCTCGATGAATATCAAACAAATGATGCCGTATTGCAGATGTTTCTGATCTTTTGTTCATTGTCTGACATCTAGAGTTGCGCTCATTCCTGCAAACCCTGCTGGACTTGCTGCAGAGAGCTGAGAACTATATTAGGGACAAGGTTGACTTGACCTTCTTCACCCAAACTCTGCCTCAGCTGGTGGAGCACATTTACAGCACAGCCTTCGCTCCCACCAGAGAGAGGAGAGACCTGGGCATAAGCCATGTTCTCCCACACACTGAAGGTACATGACTGAGACCCTGTTGTTCCTTCTGTATGGGTAAAAAATGTTAAGCATGGCCACTGTACTCTCCCCTACCTGCTACTACTTTCTTTCTCAGGCTTTGTGTATCGGGAAATTTAAGCTGTTTCTCACTATTCTAACAGGTGTTTAATTACTTTCAGAACAGCTAGGTGGGGCTGTGGAGCCAGATGAGCAGGGTCCTTCTCCGGTTCCCCCTGCCTTATTCAAAAAAGTGGGCCCTTTGGTGGATGACTGGGAGAAATACCTGAGAAACATGGCTGAGGATAAACAACACAGTGACACAACGACAGACAGGAGACAGGAGCACAACATCTTCTTCCAGGTACATTGGCTGGTGGTGATTTCTAAAATGTTGTGGTGGAAAGTAACTAAGTACATTTACTCAAGTACTGTACTTAAGTACAATTTTGAGGTACCTCTACTTTACTTGAGTGTTTTTATTTTATGCTAATTCATCCTTCAACTATACTATATTTTAGTCAAATGTTGTACTTTTTACTCCATTAAAATTATTTTTACTTTAGTTAATAGTTATTTTACAAAATCAACTCGATACCCATTAAAATTATTTTTACTTTAGTTAAGTTATTTTACAAAATCAGCCTGATACAAAAAATACAGTATAATTGTAATACTTTGTTGATCTGCAGTGTAAAATTCACTTCGTACCCAGCAGTAATTCACATTATAAGAATATAAGTTAGTTAACACTGCCTCTTCCCTATTTACAATAAATGTGATGCTCACAATCAATAATACCCAGCAGTAATTCACATTATAAGAATATGTTAGTTAACACTGCCTCTTCCCCATTTACCATAAATGTGATGCTCACAATAAGATTTATATTAATGTTAAATGCTCTGTTCTACAAAATAATTACCGTTACTTGTAATACTACTTTAACTATATTTTGATACTAATATTTTGTATTTTTACTTTTATTTTGAATTCAGGACTTTTATTTGTAGAGTATTTTTACACTGTGGTACTGCTACTTTTACTTATGTAAGGGATGTGAGTACTTCTTCCACTACTGCTAAGTTGTTGTAGAATGTTGCATTGTGTGGAAATATACACAGCACAGTCTGAGGCTTGAAATGAAAAGACACAATTAATTTAGAACTGTCAAAATCTATTAAATGTTTAGGTTTATAGGTAATTTAATGGCAGCCTTTCACTAACCAAAGAGCATAGACTTTTTCTTGACTTACCATGACTTGCATGAACTTTCAGAAGCCAGGAGTCAGACAACAACATGGATACGTTTTATTTTTAAGTAAGGGGCCTGACTCACATGATTTATCTGACCTGTCATTTCCAGGTAGAGGACTCCTCAATACATCGACTAGACGGAGAATATCGATCCATTATCTCAGCTCTGCGCTCCAAACTGGACTCCAGAGCTGCTCCTCCCATCCTGCACTTAGATACAGCCTACCTCCAGAAAAACCTGCCCAGCACCCCAACTTTGCCTACTCCTTTTTCTGGAACACCAGTCCACACCAGTCCCCTCTCCTCCTCCTCCCAGGAATCCCAGGAGCCTTGGTCACTTCTCACAGCCCTGACGAATGAAATGAGAAAATTAAGAACACAAGATGTGAGAGAAACTGCAAAAAAGAGTGAAACCTTGTCCTGGAGAGATGCCTTTCCTGATGTAACATGGAGCACCACATCAGAGGATTTTTCTTTTGTTGACACTGTAGATAGAACAGATTTAAAATCTTCAGTGTCACCACTTCAAGTTCAGTCAATGACTATTGCTCAGACAGTCACTGAGGGTGAGCACACAGAGATGACCGCAGACCCCAGACAAACTGCAGATATGGTAAAGACTTTATGTCTTCACAGAAAATACAGGAGCCTTCTTTGCAAGAGGCAAATACCTGGAGCCAGTGGGAAAAGTATGTGCCACTAAATTAACTATTCATTAGCTTCACAAAATAATATGTTTCAAGGGTCAGTGTTGTTTCTTAAATTAAAAGTTTTTGTTTTTTTCCTGAAGTTTGTCCTGGAGTGAGAGAGTTCTCACAGCAAGTCAGCCAAGTCAGAGACTCTTACAGCTGGGTATTAAGCATCCCAAACAGCAACCTATCCATGAACTTCCAAGAGGTAAACAATGACTTGAGATGGAGAGATCAAGATGAGTAATGGTGGAAGCAAACAGATTAATTATTTTGCTTATGCTTATTATATAACTTTGATTTGCTCCTCTAATTTTTTTTCAGGTGTTAGTTGATCTGAACTCCAAGAATGATCAAGGACTTTACCAGGCTCGGGTTAGAGCAGTAGTGGGAGGACGACCTTTGACCTATTACAGCCTTGTGGGTCTGAAGAATGAGTCATTCTACCGCAGTGTGCCAAGGATCATTGCTTTGGCGCTGGAGGTGCTCAAGGCTTAAGGTTATTGTAATGGGAAGTGAGATAACACAAAAAACAAAAGACTTTCAAAGAGACCAGAAAACCCTTGCCATGGAACAGAGAGAGGCACACAAAACTCACAGTTACACAAACTACGTTTGGCATCTCCTGTGAAAAACATTATTTGGTTTTGTTTTCCCCATTTGAGAGCCTGACTCTTCTTCTTCTTCTTCTTCTTCTTCTTTTGACTGTTCCCGTTAGGGGTCGCCACAGCGAATCGTCTGTTTCCACCTAACTCTATCCTTGGCATCTTCTACTCTCATCCCTATTAACTTCATGTCCTCTTTTAGTACATCCATATTTCTCCTCTTTGGCCTTCCTCTTGACCTCTTGCCTGGCAGCTCCATCTCCAACATTCTTCTACCAGTATAACCACTATCCCTCCTCTGCACATGTCCAAACCATCTCAATCTGGCCTCTCTGACCTTGTCCCCAAAACAGCC
>NW_018127908.1:0-4708 GCF_001952655.1 Monopterus albus | reverse complement strand
AAAAAAAAAAGACTTGATAACTTGTGACTTGATTAATGATTTCCTTGGTTTAAAATATGAGAAGTGATAATTAGTACTAAAATATAGCAGGTGTGGCCCCTGACTTTCAAATGTTGGAACAGGTAAACATAAATAAATGTTGCGTGTTTGAATATATGTGTTTCCTACCATTATTGTTGTGGAAATCATTGTTAATAATTGTGGGGAATAATTAATATTGACATGTGAACAGTCTCTTCTCATAGTATTATTATTACTACTTCTATTATTGTTATTATTACTATTATTATTATTAAAAAGTGATCAGTGCAATTTTGTTATTCAGGAAGTTTGTATCAAACAGGTAGCCCTTCATACTACTCAGTTCCCTTGAAGTAGCCCTCAGTCTCAAAAAGTTTGGTGACCCCTGCTTCAGAAACATCTGTAAGACCTCATTTATACTTGGACTACTTCTCTCCCATAGATCTCTCTGAGTTGACCTCAACCATTGCTTCATCTAAATCATCAACATGTCTCCTGGACCCCATCCCGACCAGGCTGCTCAAAGACGTCATTCCTCTAATCAACACATCCATACTAGATCTGATTAACCTCTCTCTATTAACAGGTTATGTTCCACAGGCTTCCATTGTCTTGTTCAATGACACTTTGACTTGTGAGCAGGAGGAGCTCAGGGAATAAACCAGAGAACTAAATTTGTCTGTGACACTGGACAAAAAGAGGGTTTACAGGTTTACAGAGCATGAGATCATAAACACAATTACACATAATAAGGTGTTCCTATGTTAAAACTCATTAAGTCTTCACAGTTCTCTTGGAAATGGAAAAAATGCACAATATTTTCTGCAAACAGTGATGCATAGTTACTTCTTATGCCATAAATTGAACAAAAATAAAAAATAAAAACATTATTATGGCATGGTGCAAAAGTTTGGGCACCCTACACAATCAGTACTTAGTAACACCTCCTCTGGCAGATATCACAGCTTGCAAACGCTTTTCATAGCCAGCTAAAAGTCTTTCAATTCTTGTACTTGGGATCTTCTCCCATTCTTCCTTGCAAAAGGCTTCTAGTTCTGTAATATTCTTTGGTCGTCTTGCATGCACAGCTCTTTTAAGATCTACCCACAAATTTTCAATGATGTTTAAATCAGGGGACTGTGATGGCCATTCCAAAACCTTCAGCCTGCGTCTCTTGAGGTATTCCATAGTGGATTTCGAGGTATGTTTAGGATCATTGTCCTGTTGTAGAAGCCATCCTCTTTTCAGCTTCAGCTTTTTTACAGATGGTGTGATGTTTGCTTCCAGAATTTGCTGGTATTTAGTGGAATCCATTCTTCCCTCCACCCGTGCAATGTTTCCTGTGCCACTGGCTGCAACACAACCCCAGAGCATGATAGATCCACCCCCATGCTTAATAGTTGGCAAGGTGTTCTTTTCATGAAATGCTGCTCCTTTTTTTCTCCAAACATGCCTTTGCTGATTGTGTCCAAAGAGTTCTATTTTAACTTCATCAGTCCACAGCACTTGTTTCCAAAACGCATCGGGCTTCTGTAGATGTCCTGTTGCATACTTCAGACGTTGGATTTTATGATGGGGACGCAGATAAGGTTTTCTTCTGCTGACTCTTCCATGAAGGCCTTGTCTGTGCAAGCATCGCTGCACAGTGGAACGGTGCACCACCACTCCTGAGTCTGCTAAATCTTCCTGCAGGTTTTTTGCAGTCAAATGGGGGTTTTGATTTGTCTTTCTGACCAGCATACGAGCAGTTCTGTCCGAGAGTTTTCTTGGTCTTCCAGATCTCATCTTGACCTCCACAGTTCCCCTGATCTGCCATCTCTTAATTACATTTCTTACTGTGGAAACTGCAAGCTGACAACGCTTTGCTATCTTCTTGTAGCCTTCTCCTGCATTGTGGGCATCAATAACTTTCATTTTCAGGGTCTTACACAGCTGCTTAGAGGAACCCATGGTTGCTGGGTGTCCACAAGTGTGTGCACAAGGTTTGAAGAGTCAAAGTATTTGTACAGCTTTGAAATTGGCATTTACCAATGACAGCTGTTGCTGTGCATCAGATCTAACGAGCTGATTAAGGTCTGATACCTTGTGAGAGACTTTGAGACTCTGGAACTCTTAGGGTGCCCAAACTTTTGCACCATGCCATAATCATGTTTTTATTTTTTATTTTTGTTCAATTTATGGCATAAGAAGTAACTATGCATCACTGTTTGCAGAAAATATTGTGCATTTTTTCCATTTCCAAGAGAAACTGTGTTAACATCTGTTCAAATAAAAAATCACCAAAATCTGTTATTTATCAAGGGGTGCCTAAACTTTTGCATAAGACTGTATATTAAGACAAATACATTTGATAACACTCCTCTAAAGTGATTGTAACATCTTCAGACTGTGGTGGTTACTATGTTCTCCTCCTGGTGTTATAAAGCTGTAAATTTCAAAAAAGTGTGGACATATACTGGGTAAAAGTAGAAACACAAGCGACTCACAGAGCAGAAGACACAGCGAAATGTTGAGAGCAGCTTGTAGGATACAGAGGAGTCCAAAACTCATAACAACTAGTCTGTAGAATTTTCTCCCTGATGAGGAAACAAAAGAGATACACAGAATCCGTCCAAGTCCAGAAGCCTGTTGAGAAGCAGGTTACAAAGGCATCTGAATTATCTTGCTGATTAAAACCTGACACACACTTAAGAACACGGACCAGTGTATAAAAATATATGAATTTTAAACTGCCTGCTGGAACAGGTTCCTGGCATGAATGTTAAATTTCATGATGCATGCAAAGTTGTTTTTAAACATTTTCACTTACACGACACAAAAAGCTAAAAAACTGCAAAGAAGAAAATCACATTATTCCTCAAATCTTCTATTAAAATATCTCGTTGCTAACAAAGTAGGAAGTTAATGTTTTTCCTCTTTTGTCATTGACTTCTCCACACTCCAGCCTTAGTATGTGACAATAAAAGTTATTTTTTGTTAAAGGTAAACTTCCAAACTTTCATACTGTACAATTAACACCTGTATCAAATATTAATTTATTCTTTCCTCTTTGAAATCAATGCATTTTTATATAACCCCCCTCTTGTACAGTTGAATTGTGAAAGAACTTCTACAGATGAACTGAACTCTACCTTTGAAGAACATCCTCTCATCCACCATCTTTAATAATAAACTATATTACTCTAGATAAATATTACACAATTACTTTTGAAAAGCGTCCTGCATTTTTTTCTAATGTTTCATGAGCCTTCAGATTGTAAAAGATTGCTGTTTGGTTAAGTAAACATTTTGTCTGCTACAAAGCAAAGCTTCACTTTTCCATTATTCAAATTTATCACAGATGATAAATTAAGATCCCAGAATTTTGTAACTGGACACATATACAATCATATTTATACAGCATTCTCTATTCATTTCTTATATTTTACTTTATTCATTGTATATTATTGTATTGTCTTGTTACTGTATTATCATGTATATTTGTATTTTATCTTATTTTTGTATTTATTGAATTGTATTTTTTAATACTATGGACCTCCTCAGATGAAGAGACTGGGGCTTGAATAAAATGAAGGCTCAAACTGTGTAATCCAGCAGAGCCTTTTAAACATGTTGAGAGAGAACAGGTAACTAACTAGCAGAACAGTAGATTTGTCAGTATTCTAGCAAACCATTAATTAAAGCACTAAAGGAAGATGCAAGAAAAGAGGTTTAAAATAACCATTCATCCATTCATTATCTATACCGCTTATCCTGAAGGGTTCTGGGGGGGGGGGACCCTATCCCTGCCGACACTGGGCGAGAGGCGGGGTCCACCCTGGACAGGGCAGGCTTAGAATAAACAACTTTTTTTTCAGGTCAGGCAGGCTGCTGTGTCTGTTCAGCCCTACTGTACATCACTTCAATATTGCAGCTGGTGATGATGGAGCTCCTTTTAATTTATGCTTATAATTTTAATTGGGTCTTTTGTAAATATCGCACCAAGAATCAATAAAACCTTAGGATTATACTGCACTTAGTTTTATTAATGTGACTATGAGAAGTTGCTCAAATTATCAAATAAATGTAATGGAGTAAAAAGTAAAATGTTTGCTTATAAAATGTATGAGGTAACAAAAAATGAAAATACTTCAAGTAAAGTACAGATACCTCAGAATTGTAAGTACAGTAACTGAGTATATGTACTTAGTTACAATCCATCTCTATATGGATCTGATAGAGTTACCTCCTTGTTTTAATAGGATAAAATCAGGGCTGTTTTAGCTCTGTCATTCTGATGCTCTCTGTTAAGTTTGGACCCAGACAGGAGACATACCGTGCTTTTTAAAGATACACATAGCCTACGTGTTCTAAACGTGCAACAGGGCTAGGCTACCAAACACTGATCAAGTCCAAAATAGAACAGTTTGGTGATGAATATAGCTGATACATGTTTGTGGCTTAGAAATCAAAGATGGGAGAGTTTAACACTTTAAGTATCATCATTCATTAAAACAAACACAGTGCAAGTTTGTAGGAATTGAAAGTTTGAGCAAAAAACACCAAGGGTATTCTTTATTTTTTCTATCTGTACAAATAGATACATCACACTTGCTGCTGCCATATATTTAAATATTTTACCGTATGACTGGTACACCTGGTAGGTACAATACCTATCAATTCAAATCTGGACAGTCTTTTTGCAGCT
>NW_018127907.1:3204402-3247232 GCF_001952655.1 Monopterus albus | reverse complement strand
AGCAGGCCCAGCATGCCTGGAGCCACAATCACTGGCCCCATCTGCTGTGTGCATGGAACTGTGCGCGCAGCCAACAGTTGGGGCCGCGCTCTCTGTTGCAGCAGGCCTGGCATACCTGGAGCTGCCCTCTCTGTCAGCAGGCAGGCAGATGTGGGGGCCGCGCTCTCTGTTGCAGCAGGCCTGGCATACCTGGAGCTGCCCTCTCTGTCAGCAGGCAGGCAGATGTGGGGGCCGCGCTCTCTGTTGCAGCAGGTCAGGCATGCCCGTTGCTGTGCTCTCTGCTCAGGTGGCAGGTAGCAACTGGGGCCGCGTTCTCTGTTGCAGCAGGCCCGGCATAACTGGAGCAGCACTCTCAGCCAACAGTTGGGGTCACACTCACTGTTGCAGCAGGTTTGGTGTGCATGGAACTGTGCGCTCAGCCAACAGTTGGGGTCGCGCTCTCTGTTGCAGCAGGTCAGGCATGCTCGGAGCTGCACTCTGCTCAGGGGGAAGGCAACGGGTAGGGCCGCGCTCTCTAATGCAGTAGGCCTGGCATACCTGGAGCTGCCCTCTCTGTCAGCAGGCAGCCTGATGGGGGGGCCGCGCTGTCTGTTGCAGCAGGCCTGGTGTGAATGGAACTGTGCGCTCAAGCAACAGTTGGGGTCGCGCTCTCTGTTGCAGCAGGCCGAGCATGCCTGGAGCCACATAATCAACCAGCAGTTCGGGCCACACTCACTGTTGCAGCAGGCCGAGCATGCCTGGAGCCACATAATCAACCAGCAGTTCGGGCCACACTCACTGTTGCAGCAGGCCGAGCATGCCTGGAGCCACATAATCAACCAGCAGTTCGGGCCACACTCACTGTTGCAGCAGGCCGAGCATGCCTGGAGCCACATAATCAACCAGCAGTTCGGGCCACACTCACTGTTGCAGCAGGCCGAGCATGCCTGGAGCCACATAATCAACCAGCAGTTCGGGCCACACTCACTGTTGCAGCAGGCCGAGCATGCCTGGAGCCACATAATCAACCAGCAGTTCGGGCCACACTCACTGTTGCAGCAGGCCGAGCATGCCTGGAGCCACATAATCAACCAGCAGTTCGGGCCACACTCACTGTTGCAGCAGGCCGAGCATGCCTGGAGCCACATAATCAACCAGCAGTTCGGGCCACACTCACTGTTGCAGCAGGCCGAGCATGCCTGGAGCCACATAATCAACCAGCAGTTCGGGCCACACTCACTGTTGCAGCAGGCCGAGCATGCCTGGAGCCACATAATCAACCAGCAGTTCGGGCCACACTCACTGTTGCAGCAGGCCGAGCATGCCTGGAGCCACATAATCAACCAGCAGTTCGGGCCACACTCACTGTTGCAGCAGGCCGAGCATGCCTGGAGCCACATAATCAACCAGCAGTTCGGGCCACACTCACTGTTGCAGCAGGCCGAGCATGCCTGGAGCCACATAATCAACCAGCAGTTCGGGCCACACTCACTGTTGCAGCAGGCCGAGCATGCCTGGAGCCACATAATCAACCAGCAGTTCGGGCCACACTCACTGTTGCAGCAGGCCGAGCATGCCTGGAGCCACATAATCAACCAGCAGTTCGGGCCACACTCACTGTTGCAGCAGGCCGAGCATGCCTGGAGCCACATAATCAACCAGCAGTTCGGGCCACACTCACTGTTGCAGCAGGCCGAGCATGCCTGGAGCCACATAATCAACCAGCAGTTCGGGCCACACTCACTGTTGCAGCAGGCCGAGCATGCCTGGAGCCACATAATCAACCAGCAGTTCGGGCCACACTCACTGTTGCAGCAGGCCGAGCATGCCTGGAGCCACATAATCAACCAGCAGTTCGGGCCACACTCACTGTTGCAGCAGGCCGAGCATGCCTGGAGCCACATAATCAACCAGCAGTTCGGGCCACACTCACTGTTGCAGCAGGCCGAGCATGCCTGGAGCCACATAATCAACCAGCAGTTCGGGCCACACTCACTGTTGCAGCAGGCCGAGCATGCCTGGAGCCACATAATCAACCAGCAGTTCGGGCCACACTCACTGTTGCAGCAGGCCGAGCATGCCTGGAGCCACATAATCAACCAGCAGTTCGGGCCACACTCACTGTTGCAGCAGGCCGAGCATGCCTGGAGCCACATAATCAACCAGCAGTTCGGGCCACACTCACTGTTGCAGCAGGCCGAGCATGCCTGGAGCCACATAATCAACCAGCAGTTCGGGCCACACTCACTGTTGCAGCAGGCCGAGCATGCCTGGAGCCACATAATCAACCAGCAGTTCGGGCCACACTCACTGTTGCAGCAGGCCGAGCATGCCTGGAGCCACATAATCAACCAGCAGTTCGGGCCACACTCACTGTTGCAGCAGGCCGAGCATGCCTGGAGCCACATAATCAACCAGCAGTTCGGGCCACACTCACTGTTGCAGCAGGCCTAGTGTACATGGAACTGTGCGCTCAGCCAACAGTTGGGGCCACGATCTTTGTTGCAGCAGGCCCGGCAAGTCCGGAGCTGTGCTCTCTGCTCAAGGGGCAGGCAGCGGTTGGGGCCGCGCTCTCTGTTGCAGCAGGCCTGGCATCCCTGGAGCTGCCCTCTCTGTCAGCAGGCAGGCAGATGTGGGGGCTGCGCTCTCTGTTGCAGCAGGCCCGGCATACCTGGAGCTGCCCTCTCTGTCAGCAGGCAGGCAGATGTGGGGGCTGCGCTCTCTGTTGCAGCAGGCCCGGCATACCTGGAGCTGCCCTCTCTGTCAGCAGGCAGGCAGATGTGGGGGCTGCGCTCTCTGTTGCAGCAGGCCCGGCATACCTGGAGCTGCCCTCTCTGTCAGCAGGCAGGCAGATGTGGGGGCTGCGCTCTCTGTTGCAGCAGGCCCGGCATACCTGGAGCTGCCCTCTCTGTCAGCAGGCAGGCAGATGTGGGGGCTGCGCTCTCTGTTGCAGCAGGCCCGGCATACCTGGAGCTGCCCTCTCTGTCAGCAGGCAGGCAGATGTGGGGGCTGCGCTCTCTGTTGCAGCAGGCCCGGCATACCTGGAGCTGCCCTCTCTGTCAGCAGGCAGGCAGATGTGGGGGCTGCGCTCTCTGTTGCAGCAGGCCCGGCATACCTGGAGCTGCCCTCTCTGTCAGCAGGCAGGCAGATGTGGGGGCTGCGCTCTCTGTTGCAGCAGGCCCGGCATACCTGGAGCTGCCCTCTCTGTCAGCAGGCAGGCAGATGTGGGGGCTGCGCTCTCTGTTGCAGCAGGCCCGGCATACCTGGAGCTGCCCTCTCTGTCAGCAGGCAGGCAGATGTGGGGGCTGCGCTCTCTGTTGCAGCAGGCCCGGCATACCTGGAGCTGCCCTCTCTGTCAGCAGGCAGGCAGATGTGGGGGCTGCGCTCTCTGTTGCAGCAGGCCCGGCATACCTGGAGCTGCCCTCTCTGTCAGCAGGCAGGCAGATGTGGGGGCTGCGCTCTCTGTTGCAGCAGGCCCGGCATACCTGGAGCTGCCCTCTCTGTCAGCAGGCAGGCAGATGTGGGGGCTGCGCTCTCTGTTGCAGCAGGCCCGGCATACCTGGAGCTGCCCTCTCTGTCAGCAGGCAGGCAGATGTGGGGGCTGCGCTCTCTGTTGCAGCAGGCCCGGCATACCTGGAGCTGCCCTCTCTGTCAGCAGGCAGGCAGATGTGGGGGCTGCGCTCTCTGTTGCAGCAGGCCCGGCATACCTGGAGCTGCCCTCTCTGTCAGCAGGCAGGCAGATGTGGGGGCTGCGCTCTCTGTTGCAGCAGGCCCGGCATACCTGGAGCTGCCCTCTCTGTCAGCAGGCAGGCAGATGTGGGGGCTGCGCTCTCTGTTGCAGCAGGCCCGGCATACCTGGAGCTGCCCTCTCTGTCAGCAGGCAGGCAGATGTGGGGGCTGCGCTCTCTGTTGCAGCAGGCCCGGCATACCTGGAGCTGCCCTCTCTGTCAGCAGGCAGGCAGATGTGGGGGCTGCGCTCTCTGTTGCAGCAGGCCCGGCATAACTGGAGCAGCACTCTCAGCCAACAGCTGGGGTCACACTCACTGTTGCAGCAGGCCTGGTGTGCATGGAACTGTGCGCTCAGCAAACAGTTGGGGTCGTGCTCTCTGTTGCAGCAGGTCCGGCATGTCCGGAGCTGCGCTCTGCTCAGGGTACAGGCAGCGGTTGGGGCCGCGCTCTCTGTTGCAGCAGGCCCGGCATACCTGGAGCTGCCCTTTCTGTCAGCAGGCAGGCAGATGTGGGGCCGCGCTCTCTGTTGCAGCAAGCCCAGTGTGCCTGGAACCACATCCTCAGCCAGCAGTTGGGGCCACACTCACTGTTGCAGCAGGCCTGGTGCGCATGGAACTGTGCGCTCAGCCAACAGTTGGGGCTACGCTCTCTGTTGCAACAGGCCCGGCATACCTGGAGCTGCTCAGGGGGCTGTCAGCAGGCAGCCAGATATTGGGGCCGCGCTTTCTGTTGCAGCAAGCCCAGTGTGCCTGGAGCCACACTCTCAGCCAGCAGTTGGGGCCACACTCACTGTTGCAGCAGGCCTGGTGTGCATGGAACAGTGTGTTCAGCCAACAGTTGGGGTCACGCTCTCTGTTGCAGCAGGTCAGAGCAGGCCCGAGCTGCGCTCTCTGCTCAGGTGGCAGGCAGGTGTGTGGGCCGGGATCTCTATTGCAGCAGGCCCGGCATACCTGGAGCTGCCTTCTCTATCAGCAGGCAGACCGCGCTCTCTGGGGCCGCGCTCTCTGTTGCAGCAGGCCCAGCGTGCCTGGAGCTGCAATCTCAGCCAGCAGTTCGGGGTACACAAAGTGTTGCAGCAGGCCTGGTGTGCATGGAACTGTGCGCTCAGCCAACAGTTGGGGTCGTGCTCGCTGTTGCAGCAGGTCAGGCATGGTCAAGGCTGTACTCTCTGCTCAGGGGGCATGCAGTGGTTGGGGCCGCGCTCTATGTTGCAGCAGGCCTGGTGTGCAGAAAATTGTGCTTTAGGTCAGCCGTAGGGGCTGCGCTCTGTCAGCTGGAAAGCAACGGTTGGGGCCGCACTAACTGTTGCAGCAGGCCTGGCACACCTGGGACTGCGCTTTCAGCCAACAGTTGGGGCCACACTCACTCTTGCAGCAGGCCCAGCATACCTGGAGCTGCCCTCTCTGTCAGCAGGCAGGCAGATATGGGGGCCGCGCTCTCTGTTGCAGCAGGTCCAGCGTGCCTGGAACCGCACTCTCAGCCAGCAGCTGGGGCCACGCTCACTGTTGCAGCAGGCCTGGTGTGCACGGTACTGCGCTTTATGTCAGCAGTTGGAGCTGCGCTCTGTCAGCTGGAAAGCAACGGTTGGGGCCGCGCTCTCTGTTGCGGCAGGTCAGGCATGCCCGGAGCTGCGCTCTCTGCCCAGCAGGCAGGCATATGTGAGGGCCATGCTCTCTGCTGCAGCATGCCCGGTGTGCCTTGAATCGGACTCTCAGCCAGCATTTGGGGCCACGCTCTCTTTTGCAGCAGGCCCGGCGTGTCTGGAGAGGCTTCGGGCCGCGCTGGCCTGTCTCCTGCCAGAGACGCAGCCATCTACCCCAATGAAAAGAAACAAATATAATACAAAATGGAATATTTAAAAATTAAGATGAAGTGGGAACAGATGACTTCATAAATTTGTTAACATCATTAGATAAATTGATGTTTACCATACACATGACAGGTCTTACGCCCAGGGAGGGGGAGAGGCTGCAGGCCTCAGGGCCTGTCTCTGGCCAGAGATGCAGCCATCCAGGGAGGGAGAGAGGCTGTAGCACTCACTCTGCAGCAGTTTGTCAGCTCACTGCTTTCAGAGCAGTAGACTGGGGAGATGACTTTGGTCACAGTGCTGCCATCAACCTTCAGGACTTGCACACAGTTTCTGCAGTCAGTCTTCAGGGCTCCCAGCTCCATCTTCACAGGGAGTACAAGAATGAGAATAGTTACAGGAGCTGAACCGGAGCCTGAAGCAGTCCCCATCATACCTGCTGGTGCTGCCATCAGAGGTGAGGGTCAGATGTCACTGGCAGAGGCCTTTCAACATGGTCAACAATATCCAGGTAGCTAATTTATAGAAGTGAAAATAAGATTTAGTCACCCCAAGCATTACTTAGTTATTTTTAAGTGGAATTGGTCATCAGAGTTGTAATTTTAGCAGGCTGATTAAATATAGACTATTCAGACAGTCATAGAATATATTCAGCCACCTGAAATAAATCTAAATGAATTCATTTGGCTGAATATGGCTGAATATAATAAGCCTTTTGTGTTAAATGTAAAAGGAACATTTGCATTCCTATATTTAGGCTACATGCAGATGGTTTATAGAGTTAGAGCATATATGTCAAACTCAGGCATATATTTGCAAGTATATTTGGCCCACGAGATCATTTTAAATGTTTATTAGAGTTGGCCCACCAGTATATATCGCATACGCCGCTAATCCTGCAAATCCCAGAATGCTTTGCTAGTGCGTTAGCACATCAATCAAGACCTGCAAGCACCTTCTGTTGACATTCATTAGCAACCTCATGCTACCAGTCACCTCAGGCAAATTTAATCCACCCCTCCCAAAAATGGCCAAACGAAAGATGGAAAACAGGAGCTTTCAAGACAGGTGGGAGGAAGATTATCTGCTCATTAATGTAAAGGACAGACCTGTTTGTCTTGTGTGCGGAACCAACGTGGCTGTAACGAAAGAATATAACATAAGAAGACACTATGAAACGAAACACCAAGACCACTACAAGGACCTGAACATGAAGCAGAAGCTCCAGAAGGTAGAGGAGATGAAAAGAAGTCTGGTTTCAAGGCCCAAAATGTTCACAAAACAATAAGAAACGAGTGCCATTGATGTGTTTTTTATTGGAAATTTGATTTCTCATGTGTTTATTCTATTAAGCTTTGCTTGTTCCAAATTCAATGTTTAAGCAACTTGTTTGTTTCCATATGAAAAAGTTTAGCATTCTATATCTGGAGAGAAGGGAAAACATGCTCAATTTCATTCAATATTTCAATAAATATAGAGTCTGGCCCACAACTTTGTCCCAGTTTTTAATTTTGGCCCCCCGTGTATTTGAGTTGACACCCCTGACCTAGGTGATTCCCCAAGAGCCTTTGCTATCACAAGGAGCCTTGCAAAAATGATTGTGAAGGACCTACAGCCTCTCTGTGTGGTTGATGATGGAAGGTTTTATAAGCTTTTCTTTATAAGCTTTTCTAAGTAAAAAAGTATCGGTATTGCCAATAGTGGCCCTGTGTTTACTTGGTATCGGATCGATACCAAATTTTGCAGTATCACACCCCACTAATCCTGGCAGAGGCAAGTCAGCTGAATGGACAGTACCAACAGGCAAATTTTAGTCCCCTTTGTCAGGATAACAGCACTGGCCTGATTGAAGACTAAATTCATAAATAAAAATAGCTGCATTTACAAGCACATATACTGGCTGCTGTGCTGTGCAGAGGTTTAAGAGCAAAAAACATCAGGTCATCTCTGGTCACATTCAACATCAATGTCCATAAAGAACCTATTGAGTGTTTAGGCCACCGTGGCATCACACTGTCGGTTTCCCATAATAATGCTGTGCATGACTGTTCAGAAATGGGCTGTCATATTTCACTGGAACTAATTGTTAATCACCAGTGTTTTTCACACTGATCACTGTTAATTAACTCTTAATTAGCCTACATTAAATCCCATACACTAACCACACAAACATCTAGACATTGTCTGCACATCTGTCATGTTCATGACTAATCACACTATTCTTTACTTACATCATATAGGAGACTGATGGTATAATATAAGCACATCACTACACAGATCCCGAAGCCACAGGAGATGATAGTTTATTTTGTTGATTATAATCCTTAATAACATTTCAAAGGTTATAGAAGTTATATGCTAACTTTTTAAAGCCTAACGTCACCTCTTCAAAACCGTTGCCTGGCTGAATGAATTCAGAGACGACAGCTCACGGGTGCTTTAAATTGGCGAATACGATCCCACTGTGGCTTCTGAAATTATAAACCCGACGCTCTAAAAACTATGGATATATTTCAATCAGGCGTCAACAATGAAAACATGCTGACATAATCATCCACGCATACACAGCGGGTCCACATTGACCACACTGACGTCAGACATCGCTGACTCCGATATCGAACATCGTCTACATGGCGAGCACACATGCACAAGTTTTGGCATTTTTCAAAAAATGGCTCAGTCGCCATCTTTGTCCTATACTTCCAATGTTAAACTCAACGACATGCACCGATAAAAAAAACACATTTTTCTCGAACACTACATGAATAATCATACTTTTTTAAACATGTCATGTGCACTCTCAGTACAATATATCGTTTTTATCCATTTTATAACAAAATAAGTTTACTGGAGGTGTGCTATTTTGATATGGTTCTGGGCAAATATTTTCAGTCAAAATCACAATAAATATTGTATTTATCAATTTTTTTTTTAATTTATGATGCTCTATTATAAAATGATTTAAAGCAAGGTGTAAATAGTCAGTGGTCTACTGTGTTTTACCATAGCGGAGTGGTGGAAGCCAAGAATCAGCAGGCGCTTCTCACGGAGAAAACCAGAGGGGGCGATGTTTCTGCAATAAAGCTGCTTTCGCCCTTAAAGATGTGAGCAGTTTACCACAGATGTTTTTTGAAATCAAGTTGTTCACTTCTCAACAAGTCAGCTCTTGTTCAAGGTTGAAGAGTTTCACTTAGTTCAGCTCCTTTCCGTCCGTTCAGGGGCAGAGTGAATATAGAATCCTACTTATATAGGTCAGGTCCTCATTACCATGACAACCAGTGACGTATGAATAACGGCAGCCCTAATTTCGGCATGTAGATATAGCCATACATTGAGGTACATTTTTACTAAATGAATACATTTTTAAAAATATTTTATTTGAATAAAAGATGGTTGTGCATTGGAATTAATTGTGTGCTCATTAGATGCAAGTTTTAGTTTTATAATAAGAGTACAGATAGTAAATACATTAAACTAGGGGATAATTTATGATGCAGCATTTTTATTATATTATTGTGTTATTTGTTTGCTAGCACTGTTTCAGTTAGAGGTGAGTCTTTATTTAATCCCTCACATTTTAGTACAACTTCAGAAAATATAGTTGTACTTAAATGAACAGAAAATCTGAAAAATACACCTTTGCTACAAGTAATTTAAAATTCACAGCCTGACATTTATGGTAATTTGGAAAATGTTTAACTCCCTGACAATTTAAAAAGAAAAAGTGTTTAAACAGCATATTGCTCTAAACTCAGACACCAGGCTGTTTTTATGGTGATTCTTATGACAAATTGGTTAATTTCTTTATGCAAATTTGTGAAGTCATTGGACAGTTTCATTGCTTTAAGCATTCTAATACTTATGGCCTATATAAGGCTGGGGAGAAAAGCAGGTGTTAGCCACAGCAGGTTAGGACTGGTTCCAGGCCTGTCACTTAACTAGGCCAAAAGATGTGGTCCATGTTGGGCAACAGAAGTCCAGATGAGTAGCCACACCAATCTGATGTGTTCAATCTAGTGTGTAGATGACACTGTGAAGTTACCACAGTGAAAGCAGGTGGAATCATACTGGAAGGAGCAGTTTCAGTTAGTGCAGATGAGCAGTGGAGTTCTGCTCAACATTTCTAGTATTCAGATAAAGTAGATCAGTGTCAGACTGGTGCATGGAGGTAGCCTGACAGAAAATATGTCAGTAAAGAGGATCTGTATTGAGACAACCTGGCTATTCCCACGTTATTCGGGTCATACTCTAGGTGTGTTCAGTAGTCCAGGATGTTAATGGAAACCAGTGGGTTTATGCATCAGTGTAGTTAATGTGTGAAGAGAAAATCGAGTTTACTTTGTCAAATTCTTTTGTGTCTAATGATAGGACTATAGTTTTGGTTTGTTTTTGCTGAGAAGGTTAGGTTAAATATTGTGTACATGTTATCTGAAGCTTTTCTATTTTTGATTAAACCTGTTTGATCTGGGTGGATTAACATGGAGATGACTGTTTATTCTGGTAGTTAGAGCTATAGCAATGATTTATAAGTCTGTGTTTAAAACGAAGAGTGGAAGGCTGGGTTGGGCCTTTAGCAGGATGTCATTACATCATATGTATCAGTATCATTTCTGTGGTTCTATTCAAATGATTGAATGGATCTTATGTTTGACAAAGACACAATCCCCACAGACCTTTTATTGCTGGTATTAAGATTTTTGCATGTTCCTCTTGGATAAACATTTTAACACTAAACTTACAACCGCTCAGCTGACATTCAGTATCACTTGTGTTGAACCAGCCATAAAGTGTAATGCAGATTACTGAGAAAACAGAGAGAGAAAAGAGTAAAATAAATGCTTTTCTTGCCCGTAATGCCACCTAGTGACTCCGTTTTAAAGATGTTCTTTGTCTCAGCTGGTTGACACAGAGTAAAGTTCCTCATGGCATATCATAAACACATTTCTCAATGTGTCACGCTGTCCATTTAAACTTAAAACAAAAAAGTGTCTTTGTTTTTAAATCCTCAGGCTGAACTAACACAGCAGCAGAGTTGATGACTTCATATATTTAATGGCAATTTAACTCCACAGAAGCTGAAACAAAGAGAGGAAATACAAATAATAAATCTATAATTTAATAATATTTATACTGTACTATCATATACAATAATACAATGACATTTTTTCTGTTAGGGCTGCTCGGACACGGGTATGAGCGAGCAAAGAAAAGACGGACCCAGGTGGCTGGCTTCGGTGCAAGTAGTGAAGGATTTATTTACAGTGCAAAGTTCAGTGGATTAAACAAACAGTTGCAGTACAATAATGAGTCACCGGGTGTTGATCTGTGGCAGTGGGAAAGTCGATGGTGAGATGGATGGTTGTAGGTCAGGCTGCGGACGCTGGGGGTCACTCCTGAACTGGTCGTGGTTGAGGTGAGGATGGCTGAGGAGAACCAGGGTCAAGAGAAGTTTGTAGTCACAAAAAGAACAGGAGAAAGTACTGAGAGTAAATATGGAAACGAGGAGACCAAGGATTTTATATATATATATAGCAAGGGAGTGACTGGTGAGCAGGGTATATATAGGGAGGAGACTAATGAGGTGCAGCTGGTGATAATCAGGGGAAGTGGGGCAGGTGTGCTAGATTGTGTAATCAGGGTGAGGAAGCAAAACTAAAGTGAGAAAAGCAAGAGAGGAAGGTGCAGCTGGGCAAACCTGACATTTTCACTGAAAATCAATTAAATATCTGTTCTTAAGACACAAACTGATAACCTCTATATGCTTAATTCATTCAAAAAACAGTATGTTTTTTGGATTTAAATATAATGGAATCATTTACAGTAACTGAAAATCATACACACAGTCTCTGATATTCAATTGTCACCCAGTAGTATGAATGTCTGACAATCTGCTGTCTTATTCTGTATTTAACTATCAGCTGATCTGGATTTTTATTGTCTTTTCTCTATGGTTTGGTCACCTCTGTCATATGATGCAAAGCACGAATGATACCCCTGTCTACATTTACAGCATACCAGAATGCTTGCAAATGTATTTTTCATTAGCAGTATTTCTGATACTTAATTAAGCACTTTATAAGCTGATACTCTATATGCTGTATAACAATAACATCAGGTACACAGATGTGAGAGTAAAGTGCACAGTGGAGGTGATTAATTAAAGCATAAATCTCTTTCACGTCTGTAAATACAGTCAATAACTACTGTAAAGCCTTACTACTGCCCCCTTGAGGTTTCAGTGTTCTTTTGACCCCACACTGATGTGTTGGACAGACACAGTAGTGGCGCATAGTCTTTTCAGAAGCAGGCTTAGGGTTTTTCTTTGGGGGTATTCCAGAGGGTCATAGAAATATAACAGCATTGAGATTGAAAAAGTAAAAACTAATGGTATGCTGCTGTACAGACATATGCTACTCTTTTTCTTCTGGCAGATGGCACTCATTGTTTGCATACTGGCATATGCCACTGCTGGTTATAGTATGTCACTGCTGTGTACCACATAAATACAACATGTCGCTCATGTTACACAGATACCCTTCTCCCTGTCATACTAACAAAAGCCAGATGCCATTTCTTTAAGAAGCCGGTTTCTCTCAAATAAGCTCCTACTTGGACAAATGTAGCACCCAGGACAAATACAGTATCAATCAGGTTTTAGGATGCACCATAGTAGTACACCATAGTCAGCTCTGCTGCCTTCAACACAATCAGTCACACCATCCTTTTCCCAGCATGCCTTAAGCATGTTGTGGGCATTCAGGAACTGGCCTTCAGTGGTTTACCTCCTACCATCAGGACAGATCGGCCTTAGTTAAAATTGATAAAGTCTGCTCTTCCCCTACACTCATCTCCTGTGGAGTACCACAAGACTCTATATTAATCTCTATTATATTTTTTTATACAGTGCCTATAAAAAGTATTCACCCCCTTGGATGTTTTACCCTTTTATTGATTTTATAAATCAATCATGGTCAATATAATTTGGCTTTTTTTTACAAAAAAAAATTACAAAAAAAAACCTCTTTAATGTCAAAATAAAAACAGATTTCTTCAAAGTGATGTCAATTAAATAAAAATATATAATGGGCAATAAGTGACTGCATAAATATTCACCCCTTTAAAAACGACTGACCTAATTCAACAGAGATCCAGCCAATTGGTGCTAGTAGCCTCACAGTTAGTGAAATTGGGATCACCAGAGTGCAGTAAACATTTGATTTGATTTATTCTTTTAAGCATGTAAAGACAGTTGATGACAACACACAATTTTACACATATCCAACAAATGCTAATCCACTATCAATTTGCTTATACCTAGTACATGCTTGAATGGAGTAGGAAGAAGTCAGACTTATTCAGTCCTACCCCATAACATCATCTTACCATCATTGGTTTGCAAGCAGTAAATGATTCTCTTCTACACAACACAAGTAATATACTAAAGAATTATTACAAAGTGTTAACATTCATACACCACACCCACAATGTTACACCTGATTAATTGTTAAACCTGTTCTTGCATATATCTTGATTGACACATACCTTTATATTTATATTTAAACCCATCAATTCTATTACTATTTTTTATGTCTACACTTAAATTATTCCATAGTTTTACTCCACTTATGGAAATACAAAATCTTTTTTTGGTTGTACATATAACATGAATTTTTTAATTTAACTGACCCCTTAAATTGTATCCCCCTTCCCTTTCATTAAATAGTTTTTGAATTCCACCAGGTAATAAATTGTTCCTGGCTTTATACATAAATATACAATGGTTGAAGTGAACTTTTGTATGTATTTCCCCAGTTTTCAACGCCATACTCTAAGTATGGTAAAATCAATGAAGAATACAAAATGCATAGTGCTTTCCCATCCAAAATATAACCCTTGCCACTATTGATATTTTTGTTATTTTGTTCTGAACATATCTGATATGTGATTTCCAGGAGAACTTGTCATCAACTATGACATCAAATATGTCTCAAGTCATTGTAGTATAAAGACACCCATGTCTGGAAGGTCTAGTCACTGGTTAATCAGTCTTTGTCATGGATTGTTTTTAGTTATATGTTCCTCCGGCGGCCTTAATGGCCCTTCTCAACTCAACCCTTGTCACGTTGTACCAGGCCCCATCTCCAGACCCGAAGAGTTGCATGCTTTCAAAAGAGACTGAACCTCAGTCATCCAAGGTTTATGGTTGGGATACACTCAGATGCATTTGTTAGCAGTCACATTATCAGTGCAGCATTTGATATAGAGCAAAACAGTTTCAATATATTTTTGTAGGTCCTGGTGTTCAAATATAGACCATTCTGTGTGTGAAAAGCAATCCTGGAGCTGTGAGTGCTCCCTTTGGCCAGTTTTTTATAGTCTTAATGACTGGCTTGGTTTGCCTCCTGAACTGGATGTATGCTGGTAAGAGGAGCAGTGAGATGTGGTCTGAAAGGCCCAAGTGTGGGAGAGAAACTAACTGAAAGAGTAGAACACAGCTTATAACACAGGAAAAACCCCACTGACTGGGCATCATATGTAGGTCATGCTAAATCATTAAAACATCCATCACATCACATTGATCCAGCTTTACTGAGACTGTAGTCATTGCATAATTCTCTGCACCCAATGCACTATAAATAATCTTGAGGGGAAGCTGTCAGTTTTTTTCTTAAAGCTGCATTAAATGATTTTACCACTAGAAGGGAGACAATTTTATAAACAAAATCGCAGCACTAACACCTAAAAGTTGTGACAGTGCACTGATGAGCAAAACAGCATTGTTTTTGTGCTCAAATAACTAAAACAACCTACTGTATTTGCCAACATGTACAGTATAAGATGTCCTTAGAGGGCTTTGTGGTGGACTGGGATTATTAAACTCCCTAAAAGTGATATATGCTCAGATTTCCTAACCTGCATTATTGGCCCCGAGGATCTCACCCTGATCTGATGTTGTACTTGTTTTTATGGGTGCCAGGGTGATGAAGTGGTTGAAGGTAATAAAACTGTTGATAGAATCTCTATCCTTGCAAACTACTGTTATGAAGGTTCTTTTGGGAAAACCTGAGTACTTTGACATTTGTAAGGAAAAACTAGATAAACAAGCAGAAGAGTGGAGACTATTTTTATTCATCCAACTGTAAAAAGAAAAAGGATAGTTGTTTAGTAGTTTTGGGGAAGTAGTGGATTTGGGAGTCTTGTCTTTTTCTGTCAGGTCTCTGTTTTCCTTGGATAGGAATTCTCAACTAATCAGAAGAGCAGTTTTAAAGTAATTACACTCCACTGGCTTATTAGTAAAAATCTATAATTTAATTTAGACATTTATCTAAATAGAAATTTTAAGAAATTGTCCGTGGGGGCAGCATTACGCTACACATCGTAAAGCCTGTCGGGAAAATATTAGAAGAAGAGGAGGAGGAAGAAGCTTTCGACACAAGACCGGAAATCCATTAGAAAAAGGAGTAGTGAGCTGTCAAGAGATGGTGTGTAGTGTTGGCTGCAGCTTTGCAAAATGTTTGGAAAACTTTTTCTTTTTCTACTTCTCCTCGTTATTTTTCACCACAACCCCACTGACGCTCAGAAGAAGAAGGAGGTAACCTACGTTTCATAAAATACAGCGGACAAAGTTCATAAACTTAGGTTTAAATGTTTGGGACGTTTTTAAAGTTGTCTGTCACCGGTGCCAGTCACAGAGGCTAACGTTAAGTTAGCATTAACCAGAAACACACCGACGCGTTTCACTTAACCTTTACACGCCAACGTTTCTAAATCATAATTCTGGTTGTGGATCCGAAGTCCAGTGAGTGATTCCACTTGTTTTCAGCCAGGACATTTAACCGCTCAGGCCACGTTAGCTAACTAAACACAACAGGAATGCAGCACCGGTCTCAGGACTAGTTACAACACTGCTAGAGAGGGACCCGTGGTCACTTTTATGGCTGCCTGATAGTTTACTCCTGCCAGAGTTGCACTAACCTCGGGTGCCTTATTTGCTTTCATAAAGTTAACTCAGCTCGACACTTTTTAACACATCTGGCCTGCTAAATACAGAACATCCTAAAAATGTCTTTCCTGCAAGGTGAGATTGACAGACACTTCCAGAAAACGGGTTTAATCAGTGTAAGGGGTAACGCATACCCGAAGTAAAACGTTGTGTAGTGTTATTACTCTTCATAGGAACACAGTGTTATAGCGCATAACCTTGTGCATTTAGTAATGTTATTAGTTACATTGTGTAGCACCTTCTGTCCAAATAGGCCATCCATATGAATCAATCAATAAATTGCAACGTTCTCAAGACTCCCATCTTACAATCTGCCAGCCTCTAATTTTGTGACTTAAATCATTTGATGAAGTAAAGTAAAACTTATCAAGTGTGTATGCTCTCTGCAAGCCAGTGGTAATGCCAGTTTTTTCTGAAACTTTAATGGCTACCGCTGTGGCTTATGAGATAGTGGGTCATTGAGAAAGACACTGAACCCCCACGTTGCTTCTGATATCACCTGAGTGCTTGTGTGTGCAAAAAGGCAAATTGGAAATAGTGTAAATCACTTTGAGTGTGCTTCAATGCATAGAAAGACACTATATAAGACCATTTACCAGATTTTAAGGCTTTGTGAGTAGGGTATATGTGTTTTGGTTAGCCCATGTGACAGTATTTAAGTGGACTACATTTTTGACCACTTGAGAAAAATATAATAAAACCTGTAATATATATATTTAGACAATATTTGGCAAGCCCTACTTACAAATAAGTAGGGCTTAATAATTTTACTTTCTATTTTTGTTTATGGAGATGCTTTGTAAGACTTCAGTGTAACTTAAAGACTAATAAGTACCACCTAGAAAATAATAATGTAACTGAACTTATTACTTTTTATTTAGAGATTCCCTGATTGGTGGACTTTGCACACAGTGGCACAGACCCAAAATATTGCTTCCCAAATGAAAAAAAAAGTATACTTTCTATACTGTAGTGTACTTTTGAAATGTAAAAATGTACTATGCTAGAAGCTGTGTTAAAATGAAACCACTTAAATTGTACTTAATACACTGAAAGATATACTTTAAAGCTGTTTTAATACATTAAAAGCACAAAACAAAATGCACATTGGGAATTTCACAGCATATATTGTACATTTGTTTGTCCCAGTGTCTGTAAGGCAATAGAGTGGACAGTGTTTTTTTTTTTTTTATTGTCATCTGTTGTTTTTAAAAATGCTATATTCATTACACTTTGTCTTTATTTTGTTGTGCACATACTGGTCTCATTGATTTTGACTTTTGCTTTTACTGTTAACTTTTGTTCTTATTGTCAACTTGTCAGTCATATGTAAAGCACTTTGATATGCATTCATCTGTACAAAAGGTGCAATACAAATAACGTTTAACATCTTCAATGCAGCAGTAAAAAAATACTTGTTTTTGAGAAAGAGTCAATAAGTCAACAATGCATTTTTTTCAGTGTACAGCAGTCCATTCATTTATTTAGCAGGCTTGAATTTCCTTACTGGATGTTTAAATGTTGGTATCCTACTGTGTTAGATTTTAATTTGTTTATTTAGCTGGAACCTGACAGGGCCAATACTGCTGGTGGCAGAAGATGAGCTTATAGATGAGATAAGACATATATTTATTACCGACCTGTGTCTGTAACCTCAGTGTGACCCACTACTGGTCCAGTGATGATTGACTTTTGATGATTTGCACCCTGTATTCAAAAACTACATATATTTACATTGTTCAACATCATTTATCTTTGTAATATTGAACACTATTGGTTAGCTGTGGATTGGCCACTTTTTTAAATGGTCTTTACATTAATATATTTTATAGTACTCCATTATTAATGTCTGAATCATTTGTTTTTATGTTGGATTTATGTTTGCAAACCAAATCACTACCCAAGGGATGAATCAAGAATTTTACTTAACACAGCTTTCTCTAATTTCTGATAGTTTTTGTTTGATGCAGCTTTATCCAGAACACTGTATGAAACTAATATTATGAGTATGGCACCTACATTTTCCATTTTATTTTCTTGTTTCTGTGCCTAATGCCAATAGCTGCCTTCTTTGTGTTCATCCTGTGTAGACTCTGCTGTCAGAGAAGGTGATTCAGATGATGGAGTGGGCCTCCAAGCGTTCAGTCATCAGGATGAATGGAGACAAGTTCCGTCGCTTTGTCAAGGCTCCTCCCAGAAACTACTCGGTGGTCATCATGTTTACAGCACTACAGCCTCAGAGACAGTGTGGGGTTTGCAGGTTCGAAGCAGGAGCAATAGGAACAAGCACTTCTGCTGTTTTCATTTTGATCTGTGAGTTTAAATGTATTTTTTGTTTTAGACAAGCTGATGAGGAGTTCCAGGTGCTGGCTAACTCCTGGCGTTATTCCTCTGCCTTCACTAACAAAGTCTTCTTTGGATCTGTCGATTTTGATGAAGGATCAGACGTCTTCCAGATGGTGAGACAGTTTCTTGTTATGCAGTTATGCCGTTTGCAAAAGCTTGCCATTCATACATTAATGCAACAACAACAACAACAAAAAAAAGCAGAGTGTGTGTGTGTGTGTGTGTGTGTGTGTGTGTTATTGTGGGCTGAGAGTCCATCCACTGGAGAAACTGAAGAGTATTAGAAGAGGAGCTTTTTAGTAAATTGAGCTGCTGTATCATTTAGTTAAACAGAAATCTGCCTACTTAAAACAGTTTTGCTTTCTGATGCATATTTGTTTTTTCTCTGGGCTTTAAATGACCATACCAGAGATCTGACATGTTTCGTCCAATTACAACAATCGTATGTAGTGTTCACTGCTGATGGCAGCATTGTATCACAAGAAGGTGTTCTGGATGCATGGGTAGACGAAATACTACCCAGAGAAAGAGAATGAATTCTCCACCGCTTTATAAAAATATCTGCAACAGTTTGATGGGTGGAGCCAACAGAGACTGCTGCTGCTAAATATTGCCATGTAATGTATTTTTGTTTGAGATGCTCCTGCTGAGGCTCCCATACAAACCTTTACATTGCTCCACCTCTCTGCTCCATTCTGCAAACTTCTTGCAGACTTTTCTGCAAGTTGACATGTCCATCTTACTCTTAAAGCTCGGACAGCAAACAAGCCTTGTAAGCATTAGCATATTCATCAGATATTTTGCATCGCCCATTAATGGATGATTGTGGAACACCACATGGAGGAGTATGATGCCCGTGCACATGCAATAGTTCAAGAGAAGTTCATATTTTATAAAGACAAAATTGCATCCAGGTACACTGATCAGTTGTATAAATTTGAATATTTTTGTGCATATTTAGATTCTAAAGTTTGTGCTTATATAGTGTTTTAATATGGAATCTACTCATAGATTCATAAATGAGGGCCTTTGTTATTTTTAGCTCTAGTTACAAACATTGAGATGAGATTTATTGTGGAATTCAAGAGTACCTTTAGGACCCACTGCAACACACATAGAATGTTCTGACTGTGTTTGTGTTGCAGCTGAATATGAATTCTGCTCCGACCTTCCTCCACTTCCCACCCAAAGGGAAACCTCGCAAGTCTGATACGTATGAGCTGCAGGTCAGAGGCTTTGCAGCGGAGCAGCTGGCTAGATGGGTGGCAGACAGGACTGATGTGCAGGTAAGTAAAAACATTAAATCTCAGTCCAAGTGACCAAGGCACCTAAATGTGAAAGAATGTTGTAAGTGTCTTTGTGTTTGCTGTGAGACAATAAACCAATAAATATCTACTCTGAACTTCGATAGGCACAGTCAAACACTAGGAGGATGGTAGCCTCTTAAGATTATAGTCATTTTGGTCTGTTTTTCAGATCCGTGTAATTCGTCCCCCCAACTATGCTGGGCCTCTACTTCTGGGGTTCCTCCTGGCTGTGATTGGTGGACTGGCATATCTACGAAGACACAATTTGGAGTTTCTGTTTAATAGGAATGTCTGGGCCTTCTCTGCACTGGTAAGCCAACACACACACACATTCACTCATTTAGGTTTTTTCTTCTCCTCATGTGAGCTCTCTAATTACTTGCACCCTGACCTTTATGTCTTCCTTGTGCTAATGTGTTTTTCTGTGTTTCAGTGCTTTGTCCTGATCATGACCTCAGGCCAGATGTGGAATCACATCAGAGGACCACCTTATGCACACAAGAATCCCAACACCGGACAAGTTGTAAGACACAAATGCAATATATCACGGTATAATATGCACTCTAAATATTAGGATAGTTTTTTTTTTAACCTTTTTTTTTTTACCATTTGTGTTTCCAGAGTTACATTCACGGCAGCAGTCAGGCCCAGTTTGTGGCTGAGACACACATTGTCTTACTCTTCAGTATCCTTCAGTGGAATGCATACTCACAAAACAAAAAAACAACAAATCCTGTGTTACTTAATCATCACTTTCAGCTGTCTTGACATGATTTTCTCTTCCATAAGCATTGGATTGGAATCTGTATTGGCAGATACTTGTTATTAAAGGAATCAAATCTATATCAGGGCCAAAAAAAACTGCATCAGGACATCTTTGCTTTGGAGTTTGAGTAGACTGACAGCATCTATCACTTGTATTTCTTGTCTAAACCTTGACTTTACTGTCAGATGCTGCTGTTAGCATGGGAATTGTGCTGCTGTGTGAGGCTGCTACTTCTGACATTCACATTGGAAAGAGGAAGGGTATGCGCACACACACATACACAAGCTACATTATAATTGCTGCTTTCCAGCAACCCTTGCAGTCTGGGCACTATGTGGTAAAAGGGCAACATCTCCAACACAATTCTTTCTTAAACCTACATAATGTAGTAGTTTGTAGTGGTTCATGTAGTATAATGGTTATATAAACTTTACTTTTTACAACACTGAGAAGTGGTAATGAATAAACGAAGAACGAGCGACTGGTGTCATCACATGTAAGCATCCGGGTTCATCGGTGGCAAGATCAGTGGTGACGAATTTTTCTGACCAGTCGGTAGTTTGTCATGTTTACACATCACCATTTGGTATCGCTTCAACTCGGAGGGGATAAAAGTAGTACCAGGTACTAGCCCCAACCTTTGACTGATGGAAAAACAAATAAGGCAAGCAGAGTCAAGTTAAGTTGAGCCGGAACCAGGAGGTAGAAAAGGGGCTTTAGTCAGTACAATGTCTCCTAAAATCACTGGAAAACATTGTGTGTCTGTGTGTGTCAGTTATGTGTGTAGCAGGTATTGGTATGGTGATGCTGTTCTTCAGCTGGCTGTTGTCCATTTTCAGAGCAAAGTACCATGGATACCCATACAGGTAGAGACGGACACACATTCATATTTGTATATCACATTATACTTGCTGTGATTGGCAATCACAGTGCCTTTTTTCTTGTTGGCTAAAAGTTCTATGGTCTGTTCTGCAGCTTCCTGATGAGTTAAAGCAGCCCAACATTCTCCATCTTCACAGCAAGTAACCTGAGAAGAGGAAGTTCTGTCAACAGGCAGGGTGCTGTCCATGGCAGCGATACCACTATTATTTGCTGAGCCTTGATTGGTCTTCTGATGTGGTATATCAAAAGTGTGTTTGTGTGAACACAATTTTGATAAAACCAGTACAACTTGTTTGTAAAGATACAACACTTTTGATACAAAGCTGTAATCACTAGTGAGCGTTATAGAATGTTTTGTGCCAAAAACGGTTTCCTACGTTAGAATCTAAACAAAAATGTCTTGAATTGATGATGGGTAATAGTTTAGGATACAAACTCCAATGTCTGTCTTTGTTTGAAACTGCTGGGCTTACATTGAGGTCCTACACTGTTCTGTTTGTTTAGCTGCTGTTGTTTGCAACTCTGTGGCTGAACTTAGAACTGGTTATGTGAGGTAGCTTCTGGAAATAGTCATTTTAACCACCCCATCTCTGGGTCCTGTAAACTCTTGTCTAGCACCTTCTACAGGGTGTATAAGGTGTTAGTGTCTTTTTGTGTTGTCCTTTGAGGGGGAAAAAAGTATATTCCAAATAGGAGAAGTTTATATCTTTCATTTCATGATGGCTCCTTTAGTTTTGCATTCATTTGCCAGAATACTGTAAAGTCTTTGTGTACACAGATGAAGAGTTTGTTTGCAGTCAGCCAATCAGATGGCTTTGTTTTAAGCCATATTTGTATAAAACGGTCAGATCAGCATTGTATCACTGGCTGACACTTATAGACAGATGCTCCTAATTAGCTTTTCTGCTAAAGTCTTATCTAATTTACAAACATGAAACCCACATATTGTTTTGGAGACACTTGGAGCTGCCGGTGCCCCTGGAGTTCTGGGAACTTAGAGAAGTTTCTCTAATGAAGGTCTATATGGCTGGTAATCCAGCTTCTGTGCCTGCTAATTACAACAGCAGTGTTAAGTTTTCTACAGTTTTTTTTTCCCACTCCTACATGGTATCTTTCAAGTAGGAATGGACACTATGGCTCATGGGAACTGTAGTATGGTATTTAGACAAATTTACCAAGCCAAAGGTTTGTGAGGGTAGAGAAGTAACCCTATAAATGCCATCATGTTATCAAGCAGTCTTGTTTGTGTTGATGAACACAGGTGTTGCCATTTAGAGCAAAGGTTTCAAATGCTTTTTTGCTTTTTTTTTAACAGTAAAATCCTTGCAGAACCTGCAGCTTCACTCATTGTGCTACTTAATAACCTATGTGCCTTACACTGCTGAGCTACTGGAGGATCTGGTGACGTGTCTGCTTATGAGCTGAATATAATTGCTTTGTTTCATGTCATGCTTCACAGTCCTGTGACATTCTAAACCTGACAGCAGCGTGACATGTTACAGCACTGAAAATGAACTTCAACTGTGTAATCAACACTGTTACCATCCCTCACTCACTCATTCATTTTCAGTCAAAGATTTATAGTAAAAATGTTAAATGAATAATTTTTCAGATGAAGCTTGTACAATATACCTTTGGTCTTTCACCTTTAGTAGATCTATAGAGAGTGGGGGCTTGGGTGGAATAGGGTGATTTTTTTTTTTTTAGTTTTTATTCAGAAACCTTAACCCCTGAGTAAGATGAGATTTTGGAGTTTGTATACAAACTCAGTCCTTTAAATGTCTGTGGCTGCCTTATCAGGTTGTACTGGGAGAGAATATTTGGTGTGAGGTGATTATTTCTGATATTAAAGTGCCTTAACAGCTTCTTAATGTTTTTTCTGTTTGCCTTTCTTTCAATTTTTGGGATAAAAACCAGTACCTACAAGGGAAGCGTGGCATAGGGCCAGAACAACATTTACATTTTGTTATCTATATGATATAAACTAATGTGACTTAAAGGTTGACTATGCTGATTTTGTGATCAGCTTCCTTTCACTATATTGTAAGACTTTTTGATGGCATTCACTTTCTTTAATCAGTGACTACTCAGTCTGGTGTTAGCAAAATGCCCTATACTGTTGTACTGAATGCTGGCTGGGAAGAAGTCAGCTTTTGGCAGACAATAGTAGTGTGATGTCATTCCATACAAGTGGAGGCTCCACTCCTCCTTAAAGAGCCCATGGCATGCTCATTTCCAGCCATTTAATGTTTAATCTTGGGTACCTCTAAATTAGATTTACAAAGACTTCAAACAAACCTTTTTCACATTAATGAATATAATCCATCTTGGAATAAGGCTGTAACATAAAATGTTGAAAAAGGTAAGCACTGAGAATACTTTCTGGATGCACTGTATTATCTGGTTCTTGTTGTAATCTTTCTAATATTCTAATCATTGGAAATATCTATATTTAGAACCAAAATATCACTAATTACTATTTTATATTCTGGACTGCTTTTCAACTGCATTTTTTTGCCAAAAAATAACCAAGTTTCTGGTTTAAAAAATTCCCAGTGTTTTTCATGTTGACTACTCACTACAGCCATCTTCCAGAACTATTCCATTAGGTAAATAATATCCAAGAACAACCGTTCGTTTTTAAAAGAGCATTGCTAAACTTCCTGTAGACCACATTTTTTCTATATTAGTCTCAATGTAATTGCTGTATTATCTGTAATATAGCGGGGTAAATTTCTACCTCATAAGAACAACTACCAGTCCAGTTGGTGGCAGTAACGCGCAAACGTTAGGAAGAAGAAGCAGAAGAAGAAGCACTCTGAAAAACGACAATATGGCGGAAAGTAACATCAATAGTGATGTAAGGAGGCCTTTAAATTTAGACGCAGAAGCTCCTAAATTATCTGACTTGCTAGAGCGTGGGTGGAAGATATTTGATGAGGTAGACAGTACAAACGAACCACTGGCATCTAACAGTATTCAGGTTAGAGTGAAGCGTGGTATCAGTATGTTAGAAGAAGCGTCCAGAATGGCAGCTCAACTCGACCTGTTCAGCCGTAATGAGGAATTGGAGGAGATTTCCACGACTGACCTAAAGTATCTGCTGCTGCCCGCATTATTAGGAGCGCTGACCATGAAGCAGACCAGCCGAGATAAACGACTAGATATAGTCCGGGCAGCCCGAGCTTACTTTATGGATTTTTTGAGACGATGCAAAGAGTATAATTTATCACAGTTTGAGCTGCCAAAGTCGAGGCATGAAAACACAAGTCTGGAAGAATCATCAGAATGTGCAGTCTCAGCAACCAAGGTGAGTAACATTAGTCTAGAGCAGAGGTTTTCAAACTTACGGTGCCCAAGCCAAAATCCCAAGGAACACCTGTATTCATGTCCAGGGGAAATAGCCTCTATATTCTAAGTTAGATATTATCAGCCTTGTCACCCGCTCTATAAATGTTTATTTTTGTTTAGTTAGCGGTTATAATTTTAACGGTATAGTACCGCAATTAATCACCCACATATTCCTCTCTTTAACAGTTTAAGACACCGTGACACACAAATAGTTTGTAGTATTAATAACTGTACGCTTGCAGCTAAACAGCATGCTGGGCCCTGCTTGCTATGTAGCATAGCAGCCTTGGATACGCGTGTTGCATTGCGGGGCGTGTCGGCCATCCTGGTTGCTACAGTAGGAAACAAGCAGTCGCGAGAAATTTGTGAGATAAACGCTAATGCAAACAAATGCGAATATGGAAAGAAAATGCGAGAAACGCAATAGGATTCACTGTGACAACTTCTCGAAGGAAGCCTGGATCCGGTATTTGGAGAAAATGCAACTTGTAATTGGTTTGGATCCATACGAAGGAAAGGCCAGTGAGAAGCAGTGGTGCCTGTGCCAAACCAATACATCTATGGTGTCAAGGGCATGGTTGCATGTGACAACCACAATTGGTCGATCCGTTGGTTTACGGCCCTGCTGCTGGTGACCTACCTATGGTTTAGTTCCCTCCCAAGGGAATTATAGGACCAATATAAAACATTTCATCAGTTTCTTCTGGTGCAGTGTCCACAAACAGCATATCCAAGTTTGCAAAAAGTAATTCATCCTTACAGTGTATCTGAGGAAAGAGAAACATTTTGAAAATCCTTGAGATCAAAACATGATTATTTATCTGCATTTCAGTATTGCAGAACTACTTGTTTCACAACCACACCTGGGTACATGTTTGTCAGAGCGTAGCACCGCAGTTTTGCTGAGGGATGACAAGTCCTCACCCTCACATGGAAGCAGTGTACCAATGGGTACTTTTGCTGCTAACATGGTTTGCTCATTGTGAATAATGCCAAATTACTCTTTCCACATGGATTTGGAGGTGAGCAGTCTTTCATATTTCCTCCTCATCTCTTGTGTCCAACTGGCAGCGTCCTTTTGTGAATGCAGGGGTCTTTACCTCTGCACACACAAGTCCAACGCTGTCACTGGTGTCAATGCCATGATCAGCCAACACCAGATCACCAGGCAGCTGTTTATCCAGAATCCCACAGTTTTCAGCTATATGCTTATCACTGACACGCCCTCCCTTACAGGGCTGTAACACCAGTCAGATACTTCATGGTTGTGCTGTGTTTGTAGTGGGAAAATGACTGAGATTGTGCTTTAAGGACAGTCTCTGTGTGAATATTTCAGAACAGTCCAGAATTACAGCAACACATTTCCCAAAGGCCTCCACAAACTGATGAGGCATAGTGACAGCATCAGCTTCTTCTCAGAAGGCTTGTAAGTCTCGGTTCCACCTAGTGTTTCTTCTCCCTCCTCTTCCAGCAGCATCGGTGTTGCTTCTCTTTGTGTGTTGTCATCCACTGCCATCTCATCCATCGCTTGTGTACTCTGTCCTTTGTTGTTTTCTATTTGCCTGTCTGCCAAGCCGTTCAGTCTCTAAAGGCTTGATCTCAGTCTGACCCAAGTGTAGACATGGTGTCCTGTCTGGATGTGTTCTGCACATTTCACATGCTGGTTTACCTGGCAACGCAATCAGTCCCTCAGGTTAATAACTCTGCTATGATTAAATAGAATATCGTGCTGGCTAAAGCACAAATCTAGCATAATGTATTTAATCACAATAATTCTGCAATCACATGTACAACTTGTCATGAAAGCCTCAGGGTATGTTGGTGTGTGTGTGTGTGGGCGCAAGAGTGAAGGACAGAAATAGAAAAAATGTACTTTGATTAACTTACAAGAATGAAAATGTAAGGAGCGCACTCATCGATGTTGCTGAAGAAAATGTTGTCTTCTTACAGCTGACACCCAAGCTGTTCGACACCTCTTTGTTAAATCTGCAACCTGTCTTCCCTCATTTTGATGCCAGGCAGGAAAGCAGTGAAAAGTTATCCCGTGGTCTGTCTTTTTTATTTATTTATTTATTTTTTATACCGTTACAATTATGTGAAGCACTGCTGCACTTTTTCACACAACAGCATCTTACCATAATTACATTTAAAACAAAATATGAAGAATAATGGTTGAAAACAGAACGTTTTTTTGTTTTTGCATCAGTTGTGAAAGGGTAGGAGACATTCTAGAAAAACCCTTAACATTCACTGACATTCACTTTCAAAGTTGTTAAAACAGTTTTATTAATTTCTTTAGGAATTGTTTTTCATCTAGTTAGGCTAATCAGCACTAGATTATTAGGGAGGGTATTCAAATTTAAGTAGTATTTAAAACTCAGGTCAAGGTGAATGGGCATCACAGAGCAGTGAATGCCCTACAGTAATTAAGTGCAGTAGACAGTCAGTGTTTTAGGTTTGATACTTAATTCTTGCAGTTTTTAATAGCTACCGTCATGTTTGTCTTGTAAATTGTTAAATAAAAATGACCAATTGTTATTAAAAGATATTATGTTATCTTGGATTACACAAAACAGTCTAAATTTGTTATGTTACTACACTGACTATACAGTACACTTCTTAAAACTAACACAGTAGTTAAAAAAATTTGATAAGCAATGTAAAGAATTCAGAGTTTTTTAGCATATTTAGAACTGGATTCGGTTCAACCCCATCCCTACTTTTACTAATATGAACTATTATTGCCTATAAATTACAATACCTTTATTTTGAAGGACATGCATGGATTATTCAGTTCCTTACAACTGTATTTTTGCTTAGCACCCCCATCTGAATATGAATGGAGCAGAACAGAAAGTGAAGGACCTTCTGGTGGGATAGGCCATGTTCACACTGCAGGCTGAAGCGGCTCAAATCCGATCTTTTTGCCCAAATGTGACCCATATCCGATTTCCTTATGACAGTGTGAACAGCACAAATCCGATTTTTTTTTTTTTCAAATCCGGCCCAGGCCACTTTCATATGTGGTCCTAAATCGGATACATATCCGATGTTTTGCAATGCGACTTCAGTCTGAATGGCCACGTCGCATTTCATGCAATTTTTTTATGTCATTGAAATGCGAAAGACGTCACAATTCTGTGCTGGAGGAGGCGAGGCCATAAGCGATATTTGTGCTTTCCTTCTTCTTGATATTCTTATTTGTTTATTTCGATTGCACATTAACTGGTACATCGCTACGCACATGCTATCACGAGCCGCATCCATTTTTATTTTTGCAAACACAGTACGCTGTGTCTGACATCATGTCCTCTTCTGCGCATGCGGGTCACCTCAGGGCCGTATACCGTTCACACATGAGACAGATGGCAGTCACATTTAAATGACAGTGTGAACAACAGCGCAAAAAAAATCGGATTTCGGCAAAAAATCCAATCTGAGCATTAAGACCTGCAGTGTGAAACAGAATATGGGAAATAGTAATAAATAAGATACTTTTCACCTACAGAGAAATAAGCAGCACTTTGAAATACATGAGCTTGTTAAAGTGTCACTTAAAGCAAGGTGCAAAATGAATCAGGTCATATGTGTTTCTTATTCCAGCCTGTCCCCAGTCCATCAGGCCTGGTTGCCATGGCAACACATAGACAAGCAAAGATCGAGCGGTATCATCAGAAGAAGGAGTTGGAAGCCAGGTTGTCAGACTTGAGGAGAGCTGTGGACAGTGGACAGGCCGACGATGAAGTCACCAGAGATTTCTATCTTCTGAATGTCCGGAGATGGGTCGGTGTGTGTCTGGATGAAATAGAAAGCATTGATCAGGAAGCTGAGATTCTCGAGGGGATGGATGTTTTGAAGCACACTGCTGCCAAACAGGCACCACGGCCAGTCAGGCGTCCCATGAAACCCTTCATCCTTACCAAGGATGCTGTACAGGTGAGACTACACAGGAGACAGTGAGTCACCACATAAAGTCATTCATTTACAAAACTAGGAAGGAGAGCTGCTGCTGATTGCAGAACTAGCATAGGAAGTGGAGCTCGGCCAATAAATCGGCCAGGCCGGTCTTGCACTCAGCATGGTGCGCAGTTGTGTGATAATGTGTTTGTTTTATCCACAGGCTCAGGTGTTTGGGGCTGGTTACCCCAGCCTTGCCACCATGACAGTAGATGACTGGTATGAACAGCACAGAAAACATGGAGTTCTGCCTGACCAAGGGATACCCAGAAGTGTTCTGGAGGATGACACTGATGCAAATGAGAAGGAAGAGGAAGAAAAAGAGAAAAAGGCTGAAAATGATGACCAAGAGTCTCTGCTGAAAGCCAGAGAATGGGATGACTGGAAAGACAATCATCGCAGAGGTTATGGAAACCGCCAGAACATGGGCTAACTGTGTGTCTGTCTGGCCTCCTCTGTTTTCATGTTTTGTTTTTTTTATCAGTCCTGGAAGTGGATGTTCTTCACAGTTCTGATCCTTAAAACTGTTGGTATGAGAAGGAAATACACCACCACATCATCACCTAACAAGCCTGCTGAGTTAACTGACCTGACTACATACAGGTAGACACTGATCAGCAACCCAGCTGATATCCTCATGTTTCATTTTTTGTCAGTACTTCTCTGTGGTGCCATGTGTTTCACAGCATCCTAATAAAAATCGACAGGTTGACTGGACTGACTGGAGGCCAGCCATGATGCCAATGTTTCTTGTCTCTTTTGAACCAAATTGAGTCCTGATCACTTAGTTTAAATCGGTGAAGGGACGGAGGTTCTATGAACTTGTGTAAAGATTTGCAGGAAAGCCATTTTTCACTTAATTCACTATTTTAATGTAGTTTAAATGGCATATTTACCACATAAATCATGAGTTTAGGTGACTAAATGTGGATTGTTTAACTCTTCAGCTTAAATTTATTAGATATATTGTAACTTTGTTTGCACACACTTCCCAGCATGAATTGCAATAAGGTTAAATTCTTCATTGATCCTCCTTATTTTCTAATATGAAAACATTCCATGATGAGGGGCTGTTATGTTTATTTTTATACATGATTTGTTTCAGAGTCAAATAATCTCCATCAGCCATCTTGCTTTTGTGACATTTTGCAACCAGACTCTGTGCAGTAGCAACCAGTGCAGTATAGATGCTAATCAAAGCTGTTAAATTGTCTGAAATACATTCCTTATATTGTCAAATAACTTATTAAAACAAATTTCAGAAAAACAATCACATACATAAATCTTCATGATATCTACTTAAAATGACACTTTCACCATACTTTGACTTTTTAGTTGGGCTCATTTCCATTTCAGTAACATGGAGGGTGTAGGGGGTGTGGGGAGCTGTCTACTCGCACAACTTCATATTTGTTAAAGAATAATATGTACTACAACAGTCTAATAAGAACATGATGCATATTGTGTAGTGGGACTGGTTCTTTCTCTTCAAGGTAAAGAATGATTCCAAGTTGAGACAGCTGGACCTATGATGACTCTGTGTGGAAGAGACATAAGTCTGTGTGAGGCCAGAGTCAGTGTCTCAAGCTTCAGTCCTACAGGAGATGTCTAGGTTTGACACCCCTTCTTCTCCTGTGTTCTGAGATCAGGACAGTAAAATGAACTAGAAAATCCAGTTTCTAAAAAATTACAGTGGGATTGAGTCAAAATGAATTGCTGGCAGCCGAAATGGCTTTAACTAAGCTGAACTGCTGGTAAAGCTGGAAATAGCTGTTAAACTGCTTTATTCTATTAACGTTGCATGAAGGGGGAATGTTAGAAAAAGTTTGATTGTTGGAAAGAGTTCAAGGGTTAAAAATATTAAATACACAACAGTCTAAACAGTGAAAGAAAGGTGTTGGGTAAGCAGTTAAATGATTAACTGTACAGAGAAGTAGGCGAAGTATCAACTTCAGCTCATTATTCACATGCATACGTGAAAAGGCATCTTAAAAATAACAGCACCTGAAATGGCAGACTGTTGCCATATTGAGGCTAATCTCTTAGGTCCAGTTGGTTCAAACCAGAGTGGATTAAAAAGGAGAGTGATGACATCTTTGTTGACTCCATAAGGACAGTTTTGTTTTTAAATAATAATGGTAGATCATAGGAACACTGATTGGTTCCAAACAGCACCATAGGGTTGCAATGATTTGACTGCTATTTTCTAAGTTGAAATCAATAGCAATAACTATACTTGTGACATTTTAAGTTAGCGACATGTGTCAGAACATGTTTTACAACCTTTTGACTGCCTCTCTCAAATATTGTCATTTTAATAAATAGGTACCTGATTAGCTACATTAGCTGAGCCATCTACAACAACACTAGAACACAGAATTGGTTTGCAAGGCTGTACAAGTCATTTAAAAGTAGTAATTTGCTTATAAATCCTGCTGCTCCCCATAGAAAACAGTGGATCTGAATAGGCTGTTTGGAGCTCTTTGAAGCTACGTGAGTCATGTGACCCACTACCATTTTGGACCCCTCAGTGTAGTGACTAATATCTTAATGGCTCTGGTTCAAACTGGGATCTACCTGAAATATACCTCACAACCTTTTGGTCATTAGGACAAGGCAGTAACTTCTGCCACCTAAATCTTTAGATTATGAGAAAGCGGATTCTGCTAAGCGCATCAATATGCAGCATGTGTTTGTGGTGTTAAAAATGTGGACAATAGAGTGAGTTACAAAAGCCTTCATTTCATTTGCCACCTAAAAACTCTCTTAATTTAACATTGACTTTTAATGGAGTAGTTGCTTGACACTCCTGTTGCTCTGAGGGTCAGTGTGGCTCTTCTAGAAGTCTGATTGTTTAGATATCTAGACCAGTTAATCTACAACTGATGAGAAAATTAACTTATGGCAAGTTAGAAAGATTTATTTAGACAGTAGAATCAGAATTTGCCATAGTAACCTCAATAGTACACTGTTTATTATAGGAAAACACCTTACAGGCTTTTGTCATCTTTGTCAAGAAGCAGAAATGATAAATCATGTCATTATTTCATGCAGGAAATATTCATGGGAAAGGGCAGATATGTTTACTTAGTGTCAGGAATTAGGGTTAGTAGATCTAAGTTTAAATAGTAGAATTCAGAAGGAGTGGAAGACGGAGAATCACCTTTATTTGGCCAAGTATGTTACGCACACAAGGAGCGTGTTTCCAGTACAGAACCGAGGCAGCCATCTGTGGCGCCAACTCACACTGATGGTTCAAACCATCAGGGGCAACTTTGGGGTTCAGTGTCTTGCCCAAGGACACTTCAACATGTAGACTACAGGCACTGTGATTTGAACCTCCCAACCCTCTGGATGGGGGACGACTGCTCTACCCACTGAACCACAGTCACAGAAGAGTGTTATTAGATTACTTGAGGGTAACACAGCTAACACAGTTTTTCTCAGTTGCTTTGGTACATTTCTGGAATCATCCTTGATGTTTCCATAATAGTCAGAGCATTTCTCAGACACAGTTCGTACAAACAGCACTTCCTCAAAATCCTTAGTTTATCTGTCAAAAGTAAATACTTGTGTCAGTGAATGTGTCAGCACATCAGAATGACAAGTCCTTGTGTCATCGTTTATGAACGTGGCAGTCAGAATGCTTGGTCATGTATAGCAAAAATACTCTGGAAGTATATTCATGAATATAACTATGGCTCAGGTTTGAGGACAATGACTGAAAATAGACAAGGCTGCACTTGTTCTGTATGCTGTATCAATTTCAACAGTACAAAGTTTCACATTTTTTGTATGGGAGATTGAGACAGATTGGACAGATTAGCATTTACTGTTTTTACTGTCAATGAGATACAGAAAAAAGTGTTTTTACAGCATTGCATAGCACAAAACAAAAATACAACACTAGAAATGTAAACAGAGGAAACCCCACTAACATTGAGGTGCATTCGACCAGGCTCGATCATTGTGAGGCCATGATTGACCATATGATCCACTGGCGTGGCCCTTATTTTGCTTATGTCCTTCGCCACTTCCTTGCTCGTTTTGCCTCCCTACCCATCCACCACGCAGCCCTTCTCCTTCTTATTATAGTCCCAGAAGTTGATGCTGTTAATTTCATAGGTTTTCTGTTGCCACAAACTGTAACACTGTGTTACGCTCTGTCTATATATGCTTGCCTGAAGGTTGATCTGACACACCTCTGAGTTATTTTACAGTAAAGAACTAGTTGATCTAATGCTTCACACATTCCCACTCATTAGTGAAAGTCAAGATTCACCTGAGAGCAGTTCAACAATTCAGTAACATTTGCAAAGAAGTATAATAGAACTGTATGTGTCTGACATATGTACTAAAGACAACTAGTTCACCCATTTTGCATGCAGTGGCCTAATGACATCTGCAATGAACTAATGACTAGTTGTTTTGGGAGGTCAGACTATTCAAAAGAGAACCATATAACACATTTTGACATAAGGAAATGATAATGTAGCAAACAACAGACAATTGAACAATCATTTGCATAAATGAGCCAAAGAATTTATAATTTGTAAACAACAATGAGAAACTGCTCATATGATGTGCACAAGTGACTGGATAATGTGGAGGCTGAACAGGTAGTTTTGAGAATTTCATTTCTGATTTGAGAAATGTACGAAAGTGACTGAGAAAAATAACAGAATTTAAGATATGGGATGGTGAGGCAGACTATGGGCACAAGATGGCAGTAATGCAACACTAGGACACTACCGTAAAACATCAGAGAAGAAGAGGGAAAGCAGAAGTCATTTGCCCTCTGAGGACAATAGCTGGCATTGGATAGAACAGGTTCAGCCACTTAAAACAGTAACTTGCACAGACCCTGCAGCAGCTCTAATGAGAGTATCATCAGGTAAAACTGTAATAGAAGATATCATGACTGAAATACCTAAAATGTTATTAAGAATACAAAGTGTCACAGGTGTATCCTGTGCCCTCTGAGGTGTGTGAGGTTGGCATGCTGAGACAATAGAGTACGTGGCTTATGTCATGTCCTCCAGATTTGGTTTGGCACTTGGTTGCTTCTGGTAATTTACACTATGCATAATGGTATCATTGTCAAAGTTAAGGGGAAAAAAACTACATGGTATCACATTTATACAAATGGATTTATTTCTGGTGTTTCAAATTTGAGTTACCAATTATTTGTATGTACCTCATTCCTTCAGGACACAGGCCCAGACTGTCAAACAGGGAGTGACAGGTTCCAAGGGTATTTATAGGGGAGGAGCTCTTTGGACCTTACCATACTGAGCAGAATACAGAGGGAGGGTTCATGGTTTTCAGGTCATAGTTTAATTACTCTAGTTAATTTCTACTTGTAGTATTTACCTGTGGAGACAATTGAAAGATAACTAGACATTGTTTATTTTGCCTTGCATATAATTTTGCAATGGTATGATATAACTGATTGGGAACTGGCTTGTCTTTATAAAAGGGGCTTCCTGTGTAAATAGCTAGGAGCAGAAACTCTTAAGGACAGTTGATTGGGGCAGTTACACAATGCAGGACCATCGGGGAAGATGGCCTAGTAATAGCCAGGGCCCTAGCTTAGGTTTTTTCCCTTTTGTTGATGACTGAGTTGCTTTGTTCTTTTGACAAGTTTTAATTAGTTATTTTGTTTTGTTTAATTTTGTACAGTCATGGCTAAAAATATTGGCACCCTCGTGTTTCCATCCATTATATATACTGCTTATTCATGAATGGAGCCAATCCTAGCTGACATTGGGGGAGAGGTGGGGTAGACCCTGGACAGGTCGCCAGTCTATCACAGGGCTGACGTAGAAAAACAGCCACACACAGTCACACTCACTTCTAGGGGCAATTTAGAGTTGCCAATCAACCTTTTTGCTGTGAGGTGACAGTGCAAACCATTGAATCGCTGAAGTGAACATGAGAATCTATGATTGCAACAATTTTCTGGGAGAAGTGGTGAGATATCCAGCAGAAATGCAGGGGTGCCAATCTATTTGGCCATGACTGTATATGGTTTTCCATATCCACATCAAGGTTGGCCTGAGTTGTCCTGGTGAAACTGATCCTGAACCCGGTGAAGACAACTCCTACCTTCATGTGTGTTTCTTCCCCACTGCTATTTGAGTCTTATATAAAGGATGGGGTTAGAGATACAGTTTTGTTGGGTCATGTAGGTGTTGAAGGAAACAAAAACTAAACTGGCTAAGGAAGATCTAAAAATACATAATAAAAGTAGCATATGGTAGAGGAGAGGTAAATCATTAATTAGATCAGCAGTGATTAAAGTATGGCAGAGAGAAAGGGATTCAGATGTTAAAGGGGGACACTATTATAAAAAACCCAAATCAGTTAATGTAAAACAGGTCAAGGGAATATTCTGTACTCGGAGAGAGGGGGCAGCCTATTATTTACTTGGTTAAAGATCGGGCATGCAAGTGTACACACAGTATTATATTTAATGGAGAAAAATTGTCAGTGGTGTAGAATTCCAGGAGATGATGAGCACATGATTATGCATTGTTATAAATATACAGTAATTCAGTGAGAGAGAGAGAGAGAGAGAGAGAGAGAGAGAGAGAGAGAGAGAGAGAGAGAGAGACACACGAGGGGATTGTGGGTGAAGCAGGGAAGGAGTGGAGCTCAAAATCAGTAGTTGGTACAGAGAAAGGATTTGGAGCATTTAGATTTGGATGAATCCTTTTTCGTTGTAGGGTCAGGATTAGTAACTATAAATGTTTTGTTTTCTTTAATTCATTCGCAGAGCTCAGATAATTTAGCGGAGTGGCTCTACACACTCCGATGCAGTAGGTGGTGGTATGCACGTAATCGTTGGTTCGCAACCCGCCAGAAGCCGAGGAAGAAGCAGGACTAGGACGACGGGAGCTGTTAGGTGGCCGTGCGAGTACGTGCGTTTTTAACGAGGATAGTGACCGCCTATATACAATGTGAAGTAGCTTAGAGTAACCTTATTGGGTTTTGTAAACCGTCTGTCTGTGGAGCCATAAATGCACGGGGATAAGTTGGCTAACTCAGGTAAAAGTTGAACATTGAACAGCAGGTCAGTAATAATATGTTCTAAAGCAGCTACGATTAAACATCGAGTCGTGGGTCTGAAATGTCACTTCTGAATCCGGGGAAGCTTTCTCCTGTAATGCACGACAAATCTAGTGGTGATCGATTACGTCCCTGAAAACTTTTGGTCTGAACCTCAAACTGTCTGCACGGGGATAAAACAGCGTGGCTTGCCACAGAGCTAATGCCAGTATCGTTGCCAGGTGCTACCTTCTGTAAATGCTTGGTATTTGAAGCAGGTCAGGTGACACTGCAGCATGTGCAGTAGGACTGAACAAGTTTAGAAGATAATGCAATTGTGATTTTTTTTTTTTTGAGAAGTTGCGATTGCAATTTAATATGTGCCCCAGTGATATTTACTGAAAACCAGCTTTACTGTAAGTGACAATAGGAAGATGAACCCAACATCATTATACAAGGTGGTGTTGAGGGTTGTTGTTAAATTTGCTTTGTAAGTGCCTAAGTTTTGTTTTTATTTTTCACTTTCCTCTCTATAACTGATCATTCAGCTATAGGTTGGACAATGTGAGCTTAGAGTTCAAACTGTACAGCAGTAAATACAGAACAGGGATCTGTTTTTCCTTCATACAATTCTGCATATCTGAACTCATCACAGACTTTGAGTGGTCTATTAGAATTGCTGGTGAAACCAGAGCAAACAGCAAAACTATATAGCATCACCCTACTAAATAAATTCAGACTAGCTTCCTTCTGACTTTCTCTTATGCTGTAGGTTAAAACCTGACTTGACTTACTGGGATCTGTGGTTGTGAATCCACCACATAGTTATTGTCTGGTCAGTTAAGGTCTTTTCACATCAAGGGCAACACGAATAAAGGATACAAAATATAGAATATTTAAGAGATGAGTTAAACGCACCACATATATTCACAGGTACGGTGCCAAATTGATGACATTAGTCTTTGGCACTGAAAAATAAATTTCAAACACCAGTTTCTCAAGGCACTCAAAGATGCTCCAGTCTGTACAGCTTATAACAGTATAAAGTAGCCAATCATGTTCAGTGATCATCAGCACTTCATGTCATACATAACTTATATTTGGTCTTTTTACCAAAAAGTGAAAAATTCCTAAAAGCCGCTGTGTGGTAGGATGCACTACCAACAAAACAAAAAGGTTTGCTCTTTTTTTTTTTATTAACTGTCAGTCCTTAATATAATAGTTGCCAGTATTTGACCAGTATATCTAAAGAGCAGTGTCCAAGTTTTAGCAAAGTAGGCTATAATACATGTACATAATAATACATAATACATAATATACATACCTGTATATTACATATTCACTTTATCACTTATATCAGTTTGGTGAGTTATCAGTTCATTTGAGCATTATATTTTTTGGGCACTGAACCCTATAACCTACGGACTAGAGAAACCTAGAAACAAACACTTAGGCTCTCTGTCACATTATAAAGTTAACTTCACCAACATTTTGCCTAAGTTCTCCAATACTATGGATCCCTGTTCACATGCAGTCCGTCTATTCTTCCACCTTGACTGGACACTTTGAGCAACATTTCTGTGTCTACGTTCAGGGGTCATCTGCTCACACACCTCCCCAATCCCCCTTCAGAACATTCAGACACCATTTTTCTTTGCTTTAAACCCTGTGGATGAAGTATTTCTCTCCACGTGTAGATGCCAAGTGCTGACCGATGGGGGTGAGCCGATTGGATGTATTTTACAGAAGGCTGCTCCTCACCAAACTCTTCATTGGAGGATGGGGGAAACCTGAAGACCTCAAGAGGTACAAAAAACAGGAGATAAAAGAACAGAGTGCCATAGGGAGGACTTTTTTTGTGTAGGCCAGCCCAGAAGTTATCATCACCCTGGTTCCCTTGACAAAAAGCCAATGTGATTTTTCCATAGGCTTTTGGATTATAGTAGGGAATAAGCTTTGTGACAAACAGTTTGTGACACTTGCATGTTTTGTTCAACAAGTTTGTACCAGATAGCTGGGGTCTACTTTCTTTTTAATTAATTACCTATTAATTATAACTATCAATTAATTAACTATTTAATTTTTTGAGGAAATACAATTTTATGATAACATTTATGATAATATTTTTAAGTTGTGTGTATTCCACTTTTGCATCCACACAGTCAGTGAATGTGCAGAATCTCCAAATAATCATACTGTATGAGGCAGAAGTGAGCCAGCATGAGAAATTATTTACCTTGTACTTACACCACAGTCATGATCTGGATTTGGTGATGAAACCAATGGATCTGTACTGATTTTGAACTCGTATGTTCTTCCTTGATTGTATTTTGCAGAATCTTTGAGTTCCGCAAAATCATCGGAGACAGAGACAAGTGCAAGTCTCTGGTGCCTATGAACTATCCAGTTTACATAAACAAGGTACCCCATGTGTTCTTTCTTCATTGCTCACTAGTGTACTGTAAATGTTTTTTTTTTTCTTTTCACAAATACATGTTTGTTTGTGCCTATGTGTCCAGACAGAGGAGCACAGTGAATGTTACATTCATGATGGGTTCTTCATCTCTCCTCTGGAGCACTTTATTCCTGGAATCCTACCACCAGAGGCTGTCAAAGCCAGGTACACAACATGATGTCTACTCTACTCTGCTGCTAATGTCATGATGTCCCAGCAGCTGATATGAGTCCTGTGATCACTGAAAGCTGTAAAGCAATTATTTTATCAGGTGAAATGTGAGCGTAAGAAAATGGCAATTACAAAACCTGAACAGAAAGTTGCAACACTTACAAAATGCATATTAGTAAAAAAGCAGGTTTGGCCCAATAGTCCTAATACAAATAAAATAAAATACAAATAAAATGAGTTCTAGCAAGATAGAACCTGCCTCTGTGACAGGAATAACAACTCAAAAGTATGAGGAAGCACTAAAGACGGAACGAAAAGCAGCCATCAAATAAAATTAACTGACCTCAGTAATATCCAAAAATGCAAAAATAGAGAAAGGGCAGAGGCACAGGCAGACAGCGTTCTGATCCAGTAGTTGATAATCAGTTCAGGAGTCAAACAGTCAGGCAGATCAGGCTACATATGTTACAGGCAAGGGCAAGGCAGTCAGAGAGTCAGACGGGTCAGGATTCAGGTCAGGTAACAGGCAGCAGAGAACGGGACAGTTGGAAAGTGACTAACTGGCAGATGAAGGAGCGCACAGAGCAGGTTAAATAGAGTGGAGTAAATGAACAGCAGGTGAGTCAAGTCAGCTACCTGCAGAGTGGAATTAGCCACAGACGAAGACGGGGCAAGATGGTGAGCTGCATGAAACCCCTGAAGTGGTACAGAACATGATACAAGTTCTGTCATGTTTCCAGAATTTTGATATTGGTTCTTGTGACATCCCTAGAAATGATTAGATTTTGGTGGTCAAAGGTCAGGGTCACAATGACCTCACGTCTGCTCCATTCTTGTGAGCACAATATCTTAAGAATACCTTGAGGGAATTTCATCATATTTGGACCAAACATCCACTTGAAATGAAGGATGAAATGATTAGATTTTGGTGGTCGAAGGTCAGGGTCACTGTATCCTCATGTCTGTCCAATTCCTGTGAATTTGGCAGGTTGGTGGAGACAACTGCGAGGTGGTAATTCTAGTTGTTCACAAAGTTTGTTTTTGATTTGCTTATTTTTTCCCAACCAAATAATGATGAGCATAGTGTTTCTTTTATTACAGTGTCTGTCAATTATTGTAACACTGTCATTATCTGTTGTAGTGAACGTATTGTTCCTGTTAAATGAACAATGACAACAGAAATCTGTTTTCTGTCAATCTTGATGTGTTATTATGCTATGGTATCAAAGTGAGTCCTCACAGTGTGTGTGTGTTATTTCAGGTTCCAGTTTATAGTTCCTAAAAGGTGGCAGAAGAATAAACCAGTATGTATCCACCTGGCTGGAACTGGAGACCATGTAAGGCTCTTAACATTTCAACCTCAATATAGCTTGAACTTTAAAGTGTCACCAGCATTAACAGCCCCTTCAGAGCTGTTAATGCTGGTGACCTGATTTCCTATCAGTATACTTTATGACCCTTAAGTTATCAATAACCTTTGTCTGTGTGTACGTCCTAATTATGTTCTGTGGACAGATGTTTGTTTGATGCAGTCAGTGTGAGAACATTTTTGTGTTGTGAGGACACTTTATCCTATCTGGGAAGAGGTGGGGGTTGGTCATTTAGCTGTGATGGTTAAGATTAAGATGAGAGGCATAAATTTTCTCAAGTCACAAAATACAAGTCTGGAGACTGAGTTAAGCGTTCAGTTTAAATCTGAAGTCTCTGGAGTAGGTGTTTGAGTGAAGTCCAGAGTTTTGGGGGCAGAGTCAAGACTTAGGTTTTTAATTCACTATATACTACAAGAGCATTTTCTCCTTTTGAATTTTATCCAATGTAACTACCAATAAAGGTGTATAGTAGGTAATAGGAACCATGTGTATTATGTCCTTTAAACATAATGCTTTAAATAAAGATTAAGAGCAAAATTAGACATGAAAAAACAGTATTTCACTTAAACAGATGCAGCCATCAACTCAGATGAACAACTACCTTACATTACAAAGGCAGTGAGTCTAACATGACCCAACACATCTGACATTACAACCAACACCAGCAGTAATATTCACAAAGATTTATGCTAACTCCAGGTCAACATAGCTTAGCTGTAGTTGACAGAAGGATGCTGTCACAGAGCAGGTTAAATAGAGTGGAGTAAATGAACAGCAGGTGAGTCAAGTCAGCTACCTGCAGAGTGGAATTAGCCTACAGAGCAGGTTAAATAGGGTGGAGTAAATGAACAACAGGTGGGTCAGGTCAGCTACCTGCAGAGTGGAATTAGCCACAGACGAAGACGGGGCAAGATGGTGAGCTGCATGAAACCCCTGAAGTGGTACAGAACATGATACAAGTTCTGTCATGTTTCCAGAATTTTGATATTGGTTCTTGTGACATCCCTAGAAATGATTAGATTTTGGTGGTCAAAGGTCAGGGTCACAATGACCTCACGTCTGCTCCATTCTTGTGAGCACAATATCTTAAGAATACCTTGAGGGAATTTCATCATATTTGGACCAAACATCCACTTGAAATGAAGGATGAAATGATTAGATTTTGGTGGTAGAAGGTCAGGGTCACTGTATCCTCATGTCTGTCCAATTCCTGTGAATTTGGCAGGTTGGTGGAGACAACTGCGAGGTGGTAATTCTAGTTATTCACAAAGTTTGTTTTTGATTTGCTTATTTTTTCCCAACCAAATAATGATGAGCATAGTGTTTCTTTTATTACAGTGTCTGTCAATTATTGTAACACTGTCATTATCTGTTGTAGTGAACGTATTGTTCCTGTTAAATGAACAATGACAACAGAAATCTGTTTTCTGTCAATCTTGATGTGTTATTATGCTATGGTATCAAAGTGAGTCCTCACAGTGTGTGTGTGTTATTTCAGGTTCCAGTTTATAGTTCCTAAAAGGTGGCAGAAGAATAAACCAGTATGTATCCACCTGGCTGGAACTGGAGACCATGTAAGGCTCTTAACATTTCAACCTCAATATAGCTTGAACTTTAAAGTGTCACCAGCATTAACAGCCCCTTCAGAGCTGTTAATGCTGGTGACCTGATTTCCTATCAGTATACTTTATGACCCTTAAGTTATCAATAACCTTTGTCTGTGTGTACGTCCTAATTATGTTCTGTGGACAGATGTTTGTTTGATGCAGTCAGTGTGAGAACATTTTTGTGTTGTGAGGACACTTTATCCTATCTGGGAAGAGGTGGGGGTTGGTCATTTAGCTGTGATGGTTAAGATTAAGATGAGAGGCATACATTTTCTCAAGTCACAAAATACAAGTCTGGAGACTGAGTTAAGCGTTCAGTTTAAATCTGAAGTCTCTGGAGTAGGTGTTTGAGTGAAGTCCAGAGTTTTGGGGGCAGAGTCAAGACTTAGGTTTTTAATTCACTATATACTACAAGAGCATTTTCTCCTTTTGAATTTTATCCAATGTAACTACCAATAAAGGTGTATAGTAGGTAATAGGAACCATGTGTATTATGTCCTTTAAACATAATGCTTTAAATAAAGATTAAGAGCAAAATTAGACATGAAAAAACAGTATTTCACTTAAACAGATGCAGCCATCAACTCAGATGAACAACTACCTTACATTACAAAGGCAGTGAGTCTAACATGACCCAACACATCTGACATTACAACCAACACCAGCAGTAATATTCACAAACATTTATGCTAACTCCAGGTCAACATAGCTTAGCTGTAGTTGACAGAAGGATGCTGTGATGTGTTAAAAGTAGAGATGTCCTGATCCGATAATAAGTATTGATATCAGTGCAGATCTGGGTATATTTCACAGGAGCGCTATCGGCCAGACTAAAGCTGATCCAATTCTGATCCTTATTTAGAACTACAGACCTGTATTTGAGCACGTTTTTGAGACGTGTGGGTCATGCAACTCATAAGCTGCCATATGAATCCAATCTGTACTGGCTGCATGTTAGCTGGCATATGACTGGCACCTTAAGCCAGCTGCAACCTGAAGCTTATTTTTTTATCTTCAAGGCTATTTTTGGAGCTATGCCCGTAACACGCTCCACAGAATCCACAAAAACACTGAAGGCTTACTACTTCCAAACAGAACTCCACCCAAATAGAGAAATAGGCTACATCATGCAAAAAGAGTCCTCTGTGTGTATTCTTTTCCAAAGGCTCCTCTGTGTGTTTTGCACAGCACCTGCTTTCCTATGTGAGAGTGAACAGGTGCCTCCCAATGATGTGCACGCAAGATGTTACACATTGCACATGCTGTGCTTTTGGTGTAGACATGGCTATGATTTTATGGTTTTCTCCAGTGGTGCAATGACAGCTCCACCTTTTGTTAATGCAGCGTTATTAAAAGTGAAACAGGTAAATCTAAACTAGACTGGTTACACAAACTGTGTGTTCACACACACACACACAAAGTCAGTGTTAGTATCTGCCCTGTAATGAATCTAGTTCTGACAGTGTTGTCCAACTCCCAGTTATTTTCTGTTCATATCAATAATATAAGCAAATAAACTTGATATTTTGGTAACAGGACCTGAACTAGTATTTGGATCAAGAAGCTCCTGAAAAATACAGTTTGCCAGATTCATTTAAATTTCAATATGTCACATACTTAATGAACATTTAATGTAGGTACATATCGGATTGGAATCGTATCAGCAGATTCTTAATATTAAAGGAATCGGATCAGTATGAGAACCAAAAAACTGGATCAGGGCTTCCCTGGTTAAGGAATAACAGAGGGGTGTAAAAACCAAAACCTTTGGCTAACACTGGCGTTATTAACAGTAATAACACTAATTGTAGTGTGCATTGTCCCTAAAATGTTTGAGTCCCAGTCAAATCTTGAGTTAATTAGTGGTGAGTTATGAGTCAAGTCAGTATGTGGTCTTTATTTCTGGTAAGGGGCTAGGCATTATTGCAATAAGTGTTCTCACAATTGTAGAAAGACACAAATGTGTGGTTTGTTTGTTTTCTTTGTGTGTGTGTGTGTGTGTGTGTGTGTGTGTGTGTGTGTGTGTGTGTGTGTGTGTGTGTGTGTGTAG
>NW_018127907.1:3175016-3204334 GCF_001952655.1 Monopterus albus | reverse complement strand
TCTTCTGGCACACTGCTTACTTTATTCATTTTTTTTTTTCATTTCTCTTTCTCTTTTACCAAACAACACCAGCAGAAGTTCTTTTTAGATGTGTAAGATGACCTTACACTTAGACATTATTTTTTAAAAAGTTTCTAAACTACATGTCTTGTGCAATATTTATATTTTGTTAATTTACATTTTAATGTACACAATATTTATATAGTATATCAGCAGGGTTGTGTAGTCATTTTGCTTTCAGTCCTTTCTCCTCAATGCTACTGTCCATATGTATGGGTTTTTTTGGGAACCTATACACAAAGCAAGTGCATCAGAAAACACAGTAGGCAGTTCCGCATTCTTTTTATACTTATGGTTTCAGTTTAGATATGCAGATTACAGTAGGTCATGTTAATGCCATGAAATGGTTTTAAGCAAACAGACAGATTAAGTCTACTTAACACAAAAACTGATACAGTGACATAGCTGATTGATAAATAAAATTTTCAACATCTTGCTGATATATTACTCTTATAGAAATATAAAGCCTTTTTTCTTTACTAGTTAACTTTAATAGTTGCTGTTAATCTCAGATGCCACATTTAGTACATGTTCTGTATATATCGATGCTCTTGACATGCACTGGGGTCATACATGCATGTCTGTCATTTTATGCGTCTGGATTTGACTGTGATTTTTGTTCCACATTGTGCTCTGGTCATGTTTGTCTTCTTGTTATCTTTATCTGATGTATGCCATCTTTTTATTCCTTGACTGAACTTCTACATGGCTATCGTAAACCCAAAGACCAAATGTAAGTTACCTTTCCCTTTTACGCTTGTGATTGATTGATTGTGACTAGGTTGTGTCATGCAAAATTAGATAAAACCAGCTTTCAGTTTTTAAAATAAGAGCAAATGCAGGGAGAAATGTAAATGATGTAATGGAAATGCAAAAAGGTCCCAAACAAGAAACCTTTCAAGGTATATTGTTTGCATTTGTTGTCTACATATACAGTATGACTTTATGCTAACTAAGCACTGTAAGTGGAAAAATGCCAACAAGCTGCAGTAACTGTTTTGACTCTAATTTCAATGAAGAAACAAATTAAAGATTAAAACTTGAAAGGAAGAAATATAAATATTCTCCAAAGCTTAGAAATATGTTTCTCCACCACCTGGGCCAAGCACACAGACTTTACAACAGTGAGTTTCATTTTGGCCTGTCATCTATTTAAGTCATGGAGGTAATGTTCGTGACAGCTGATCTAAGCCTGCTGTTTGCCATTTTAACCAGAAACACTGACAGTCAGCACCAGCTAAAACCAGGAAGCTTCTTCCTGAACATGCTATGCTAATGAGTGTCGGAATTCAAAAGTCTCTTGTATTGGTGTGCCCAAGTCATTTCTCAGATGTAATGATTGTTAACAATTAGTGGAGCTATACATATACTGATACAACTCCGGCATCCATATAAGGAATTGATTGCCTTGGAGGCGTATGATTCCAATGGGTAAAACAATTTGGATCTGGTTCATAAATGGATCCTTTCACACTGCAGGTTTAATGGTTTAATACCAAGAGAGATTTTCACTAGACTTACTTTAAAGCTGGCATTAATGCAGTGAAAATAGAGACCTTATTTTTGAATATTTTAGGCGGTCCAGTTTAAAGAATGTGTCCGACCTGTTTGTGATGGGAGGGGCTTTGATCCTGGAGTCAACGGTGCTTCTTCATTGGCTGGAGCGACAAGGATACTGGCCAGTAGGAATGACTGGCATTTCCATGGGAGGATATGTGAGTCACCAAAACAGCACACATTTTCTCATGTCTTATATTAAAGCAGTTTCTCTTTGATTTACTTTTATCATACCCAATAAAAATGTATTCCACAAGTGTTCCACTAAATAACTAATCAGTTTGCTTGTCATGCTCCACGCCTATTGTCACTAGTGCCTTACTGTAATTTTGAAATGCAGCAGGGTCATAGATAGAGTATTTTATTAATCCCACAGGAAAACAGCAGTGTTGCCCCAGACAGTTCTCATTAGTCATAGAAACAATGAGAGTAAGAAACAATCAAGGTAATGACAGTGAAGGTAAGAAGCAGAACAATTAAAGTTATATACAAAAGCTTGATAGAGTAGTGTATAACATATAAATAAATTGAAATTAAAGATATAGAAACGGAAGTTATTCTCATAGTTACTGTATACTGTGCTGAATATACACTGTACAGTGTTATGCTATTACAGTAAATGTACATTGAATGTGTATAAAATCTGAATAATTATACAATACCCAAAGATCATATTTTCACCTGTTGTCTTTGTGTCAAGATGGCGTCATTGGCTGTGACAAATTGGCCAAAGCCCATTCCTTTGATTCCTTGTTTGTCCTGGTCCACCGCCTCTAGTGTCTTTACCACGGTAAGACATTCTTTCTACCTGACATAGATCATTAAGGGCAAATTGAATTATCAGAGCGGCAATAGAGACATAACCAAACATTACAGTAAAGGTGCCTTAAGTGTTTTTCCCCTTCTTTCTTGTTGATGGTTGTGCTACCAAGCTGAAGCTTGATTAGATAAATTGTACAAATTGCAACCTGATTGGATTATCAAGATCACCAAGGAACAGACTTGCTTGACTAAAACAGCCTTCCTATTCATATAGCCTCTGTAGAAATAGACTACAATTTGAGGAAATATGTCATTTGTACATGTGTAGCTTTGAATGTTTCACCTAAAAGTCAGCCAAAGGACAGCCCTGCAATGATTAATTGTGAAAAAAACTTTGAACTTCAACTTTTGCTTTTTTGCTTTATGGCTAAAATTGGAGCCGTGTGTTTGTTTGTTTGTGTGTGTGTCTGTGTGTGCATGCATGTGTGTGTTTTATCACTTACTGTTCCTCAGTAAGTATGACCCTGTCACTGTGCATGTACATGTGTGTAGGGTGTGCTGAGTAAAGCGGTGAACTGGAGAGAGCTGGAGAAGCAGTATGCCATTAACTCTGTGTATGAAGAGGAAATCATTAACCTGCTGGAGTACTGTGGGGTAGGTCATCCTTCAAGACTTCTTGACGGTCATTTGCTCACTGGACCAGGGTGGTATTGCTGGCTATAAGGTTACAGATTTGTGCCCTAGAAAGATATTAAAAATACTAATGAGTTGGCATAAATGTGGAGGCTGTTATTACCACATCAGTTAGCCAAGTGTCAAATTGATCAGTCAAAATAAAAATCATCAGTTGTTACAAGAACAATTAATAGCTGGTGTCATGTAAAGGTGAACATTTACTTGTAGCTTTACAAATGATCACATTAGCAAACTTTTTTTCATTATGAATTTTTTTTTGTCATATAATCAGATCACAGAAATCTTTAAGCTTTGGTAAGATGTGATGGGCATTAGTCATTTTAATCATAGAAACATACATCAAGGAATTGTCAGTTTAAAACAAGGGATTGTACAGACTTGTATAGATCTGTTGGTATAGGCTGTAATGATTTGGTTCTTCAAGGAATCTCTTAACACTGAGTGCCTTGTTTTTATCCCTTTGCTGCTGTAGCTTTGTGAATTTCCCCGCTGTGGGACTAATAAAGGGTCTTGTCTTATCCAAGAAACAAAGCAACAACATGGATTCTGCTGGACAATTAATCCTCCAATACCAAAGACACACATGAACACACACATGAACACATGAGTATCTGTAAGTACATTGTTTTGTGGTCTGTGCCAACTGTCAGGCGGATTCCTTCAAGATGGGTCCAGAACTTGTCAAGAATGTAGACTCTTTTGAGCATCTGCTGGGTCTGCCTGGAGCTGACAGAGCGTCAGTTGGCCAGTCCCCCAAAGACAGAGGGGAAGCTGAGGCTGTACAAGGCTTGTTGGTTGATGGAGGCCCTGATGGCACTGGGCCTGGAGACAGAATAGACCACTTATTTTCATCACTGAACGGCCATGGGACACGCTTGGAAACTCTGCCAAGGTAAAAAATTATAATTATTGTGACTAGCAGCTACTTACGGGTGTGCGTTGCATTTACCAAAATAGAAAAAAAATGGAGCATGTTATCTCATAATTATGAGATAATGCAGGAGATGGAACGCTGCAGAACTTGTCTGAAAATCATCAGGTTTTAACAAATTCTTTAGCATCAAAGTAATTCGGTGACAGTTGTCAGTACATCCAATAGTGCATAGAAAAACTGAACTAGTAACATAATGTTTCAAAATGTAAACAAATATAGACTACAAACAGGCCTCAAAGTTGCTACCTGCAGTGTAACTCACTAGGCTACGTGTACCGAGCAGGAGTTGGAAAGCTTCAGAACCTGAAGAAATCATAAAAGCCCACTGCTTCTCAAGCAGGTTCTGAAGCTTTTGGGGGTTTCCCAAGAGGTACATGAAGGACTCTCAGAACATGAAAAGCAAAATCCACTGGTCTGATGAAACAAAGATTGAACTATTTGGCCAGAATTCCCAGCATGTGTGGAGAAAACCAGGCACTGAGCATCACCTTACTAATACCATCCCTTCAGTCAAACGGTGGTAGTGGCAGCATCAGGCTGTGGGGATGTTTTCTGCAACTGTGACTGAGAGACTAGTCAGGATAGAGGGAAGGATGGATGCAGAAAAATATAGAGCAACTCTGAATGAAAACCTTCCCCAGAGCACTCAGATCTCAGGCTTGGGTGAAGGTTTACATTGAGTTTACATAGAGTTGACTCTACCTGCTGAGGAGACTTGGATCCTTTGGAATGTGCAGGATGTTCCTCAAACTGTTTTGTGACTCTCTGGTGGCATCAGCCATCATTTATGCTGCAGTCTGCTGGGCCAGTGGCATGACAGTGGTGTACAGAAAGAGACTGGACAAACTGATAAGGCCAGCTCTGTCCTGGGGTGCTTTCAAGATTTATTAGAGGTAGTAGGAAACAGGAGGAGGATGGCCAAATTGTTGAGCATTAGGGAAGACTTTGCACAAATCGCACACACACACTACTCACTAAACACATACTATAATTTACATAAATATACTTACTAATATATTTGTTCATATTTATTATTGTGGTTGTAAGAAGTAGTAGTAGTATACAAAAGTATTAGTATTCTTACATATTCAAGATGTAATTCCGGAGAACAGACCTTTGTGGTACCCCATTATTTATCCCAAGGGAGGTTCTTTTGACACGTCTGTACAGATCATCTGTGTTCTATCTGACATGTAATGTATGAAACTGGTTCAGTACTAATGTCCTAACCAAGGCAGTGTAGTGTAACCGAAATGCTTCAGCTTCAGTTTCTTGTAAAAGATTAATGCTTGATTTTGTTGGCCAATAACTTAAACACATTTTTGTACTGCTTCTAAAGATAAAAAAAACAAAACCCTACTTGGCATGTAAGGTGTCTTTTCTCTACACTGTTGTCTGAGTTTATTTCACAGACTACAGTGTGGCAGAGGTGATACAAATCTTGTTTAACTGATGTTTTAATTTTTAGGATGCTACTGTTACAGAGTCTACACAGTGACAGTTTCTCCATTTAGTTTTCATCTAAAGGATTTTGTTTTCTTTTTCTTAGGAACCTTCATGCAAGTAACACACTACTTGCAAAGAGGACAGATTCAGCCAAATGGTGTCGTCCGTCATTACACAGGGACTCCATGAGCTTCATGAAGGGAGTGATGGACGAATGTACACACATGGCCAACTTCTCTGGTAAGATTAATGGTGCAGACAAAGATTTACAGCTCATTTTAATGACTATTATAACAGAAACGGGACAAAGAAAAGCAAATATCCAAAAATAGTGTTACAGGTATCAAATCAGAAAACCCTCAAACCTTTTTAGGATACAGTTATGTTGTACAGAACAACATAATACAAATTTGGACCACACAGTCACACACTTGTGGAATGTTTGTCATTAAATTGCATATTACAGAGAAAGCCAGTAAGATTACAAGCATCACGTGACTCAAACCCACGTCTCACATTTTGAAGAAACACTACCAGTCTCTTAACCGGTTTGAGCTGCAAACATAAGGGAGATTTACACTGCTTTAAGGTCTATTATGCATGTACAATATACTGAGCATACAAAATACCTGTGGTAACTTTTTTTGACCACAAGGTGGTTTCATGGTCACCTGAAGTCTTCATCTGTCCAAAGCAAAGTGCTTGGACCAGCATGTCATGTATATACAACTGACTCTTGCTTACTTCAGATTCTGCAAAAACCATATGATCATTTGGAGTTTTGGGGGCAAGAAATATGAGGGTCTGGTGCCTTGTAATGAAGAAACATGTCTCCCAGTCCAGCAGTGTGTTTTTAACAACAGTGGAGGTCTCTGTGCGGGGATTGTTGAAAATACTATTAATAGAGAAAATGACCAACCTTATTGTATAAAGATATTAATGATCCTGGAGACTCAGTTGTTCAGGAATAGAGTTTTGGATTTCATTTAACTGTAGAAATTTGTTGGACAGCCAGCACTTTTTTCTGACAGACAACAAAATAACAAATGAAAGTTGGGACATACATTTGCATGACATTCACATAATCATGGTACTGGTATATGTCCATCATTTTGTCCTAGTTCCTGTAGACACCAGTCTGATCATCGTGGTCCAGGCTAAAGAGGATGCCTACGTCCCTCGTACGGGGGTCCTCAGTCTCCAGGAGATCTGGCCAGGATGTGAAGTCAGATATCTGAATGGAGGACACATCAGCGCATACCTGTTTAAACAGAACGTCTTCAGGTAAACTACTGACTAAATATTAAAGTATCTGTTTGGTGATGCTGTGGAATAGTTATTAATTATGATTTTTTACATACTTTGAATTAATTCTAATTTGGCATTAAGTTATTATTAATAATAGTAAATAAAACAGGGCCACCAAGCTTTTTCTCCTGAGCTACATAGTAAACAGTCATCAACATCACATCTCAATCTGAAGTGCATAAACTCATAGAAAAGGGACTTATTTAGTTTAATAATAGGGAACACGAAAAGCCAGTTCTATAGTGTAAATAAATTGACATTTACATAAAGAAAAGAGGAAGTGGAATATGGAGGAGATGGTAAATTAATGGAGGTCGGTGTAGGGACATTACAGTGCTGGAGAGAACTTGGACACTGTCTCGGACTTGGAGACATTATCCATTAACTGTAAACCTTTTTATTCTCCTATAGAATTTTCCTCATTTATCCTGGTTGGTACTTATACCTCCTGGGCCACGGAAAAGTAGCCACGGTCATTGGAGGAGGCCGTAGCCCCCTGCTCTCTTGCGGTGCTCTGCGGTGTCGGCCCGTGTGCGGTGTTCCGGCTTTATTCTGCCTTCCTAGTCAGTCCTGTGTCCATCGCGTCAGAAAGATGGTGTTCTCCCTGGAACAGCGGATAGTGATTGTGGAAGGCTATGTGCGAAGCGGATCGATTAAGGAAACGCAAGAGGCCTTCGCCGACAGGTACTCAGGAACAAAACCACCAGCTAAACGTTGTATTCAGAGTCTGGTTCGGAAATGGCACCAAACCGGCTCTGTCGGAAACATGAAGAAATCGAGGCCTCCGTCGGTCCTGACGCCCGAAGTCGTCCGTGACATTCAGCAGCGGATCGCAAGTGGCCCCCGAAAATCAACCCGGAGGCTGTCTCAGCAAGTTGGGGTATCACGAACGACGTGTCGTCGAGTGCTGAGATCTCTGAACCTCAAACCGTACCGGTTGACGTGTGTGCACGACCTGAAAGAGCCCGACAAAGCTAAACGCGTAAATTACTGTAAGTGGCTGCTGACTGTGATTACTGACGGACATGTCAACCCACTGCTGTACTTCATGACGGACGAAGCTTGGTTTCATTTATCTGGTCACGTAAATACCCAGTGTACGAGGTACTGGTCCGCAGAAAGCCCCCACTTGACTCACGAAACACCACTTCACGACCAGAAAATTGGCGTTTGGTGCGCGGTGTCGGGGACGCGAATAGTGGGTCCGATTTTCTTCGAATCAGCTGTGAATACCGCGGTTTACCTGGACATCTTTGAACAATTTTACCACCAACTAACACCAGAAGAAAAAACGTGCTGCTTTTTCCAACAGGATGGGGCAACATGCCACACCTCACACGACGCACTGGCGCGAGTTCATGAACTGTTTACGGAGGAGCGAACTGTGAGCAACGGGCTATGGCCACCGCGGTCCCCGGATTTGTCCACATGCGCGTTTTATCTGTGGGGAAAGTTAAAGCAGAAAGTGTACGCCAGCAATCCACATACCCTGGATGAGCTCAAGGAAAACATCACGAACACTATCCGCAGCATCACTGTTGAAGAGTTACGAGCAGTATCGGCCAACATGCTGCGACGTGCCCAAAGGTGCATAGACGCGAATGGGGACCACTTTCAACATCTGTTGTAACTTGTGGGTAAGTGAATAAAAACAATCCACTTGCTCGTTCATCTTGTCATACTAGCCTCTCCTACTGTAACTGAACTTTCGTCATTTGTTCAGGGTTGGAGTGCCGGACGCGGGCTGCTGTTCACCCACATGTCTGAATCACAAATGCAATGCAGCCCCTAGCCAACAGGATAATAAGTATGGAAGAGGAACACCCAGATCCCCAGCTTATTATTTTGGCGGATTTTAACAGAGCAAACCTCACTTATGAATTGCCCAAAAACAGACATGTCAAGTTGTCATAGCAAGGACAAAAACGCACTGGACCATTGCTATACTGTAAGGACACTCTGTTCCCCCTGCAGACACAGAGACAGTGTCTTCCCCCGGGCTATTACACTCATGAACAGCTAGTCTGTGTTTGCTCCTTTAACTTGTGCTTCTTGACTTGTATATATTTTGTTTTCATTGCTGTGCACATGGGGGGCCCATTGGTCTGGAGTCAAATTCCTTGTATTTTAGATAATACTTGGCAATAAAGTTTATGATTATGTTCGTTTTATGTGGACTGTCACTGTGATCATATACTGTCTGTCTTCATTTACATGAACGGGGTGAAATTCTTTTTACATGGGTAAAGGAACAGATTCAAACTGAGACGGTGTTTCACAAACTACTAATTCTTTTTTCAGGCCGCACTTTACTGTGTTACAGTTTTTGAGTTGTTTCTTTGTTTGATTTCCAGACAGGCCATATACGATGCATTCAACAGATTCTGCCTCAAGTATCCCAAGCTGCACTAGCCATCGCGGACAGAAGCCCCTTTCCTTCCTGTAACAGTGCCAGGACCAGTGGCTGAACATTGGAAAAGCATTGCCAGTCCACCAATTAGCAATCTCAGCATGAAGTATGGCAGCTAAGATCTCTTCTACCGAAACATAATCTGAGATTTACAGGCAGTCCTTAAAGGTCAGCTCAGCACAGTGACTTTGTTATTCTTTCCATTTCCTACTTGGTTTGTGCCTTGGTAAACAAATGTCCTGTAACTGACTGAAACTGTAGCAATATCAACAATATTGTGAAAAGCTCCTGCCAGTACGTGGTTTTAAAAGGACCGCTCAGACCTATAGTTCCACTTTGTAAGCTGGTGTTAATCGATGGTAACACTGTAATTTTCACTGATTCATTGTTGAGCACCAGCAGGCTGGATGTGCCCATCCTGATATGGCTGTGTAAGGAACATTTCACCATTTCACCAAACATGACAAATTTCACAATAATGGAAATGAAACATTAATTTTACAATGCTTAATTTTCAAAAATTCAAACTTTTTGGAGCTTTTTTTCTGCAATAACCATTCAATTCATCTACATTCAGTAATTAAGTCTACATACACTGCTCAAAAAACTAAGGGAACATTTTAATCACACATCACATCTTGATCAAATTATTCAAGCAGAAAATCTTCACTAATGTACAGTGTATAACTTGTTCAAAACAAAATGACATGGTAATGGTCAACGTGAAACCAAAATCATCAACCCATGGATAGCTGGATTCATATTCACAAAATGTAAATCCCAGGTTCATCCAAGTTGCATACATTTTAACGCAGCAACCCACAGTGTGACTCAGAAGTGTGTATGGCCCCCATGTGCCTATATGCAGTGGTGTCCCAGGGGATCTCCTCCCAGACCTGGGTCAGAGCATCACTGAGCTCCTGGACTATCTGTAGTGGTACTTGGTGGCATCAGATGCATGGATACATAATGTCCCATAGGTGCTCATGTGGATTTAGGTCAGGGGGACGTGAGGGCCAATCAATGGCAACAATGTCTTCATCATCCAGGAACTGCCTACACACTCTGGCTACATGAGGCCGGGCATTGTCCTGGGCCAGGAGGAACTCGGGGCTGATTGTACTAGTGTAAAGTCTGACAGTCGCTCTGAGGACTTCATCCTGGTACCTGACTGCTGTCAGGGCACCGCTGGCTATGACATGGAGGTCTGTGCGGCCCTCCACTGCCTCATGCTACCAGTAGTGACAAGGACACTAGCCAAACACAAAACCTGAGAAGAATCAGTCAGGAAGGATCAGTAGAGGACATCTGGCCACCACATGCAAAACCATTCCATTGTTGGGGACTTATCTTTCTTTTGCCTCTCCACTGCACCTGTTGTCACTTTCATTTGCATCAAAGCAGGTGAAACTGTTTCATAGTCATTTGTGCTTCCTATGTGGACAGATTGATATCACTGGGGTTTACCTGACTTGATGTTATACTGTGATCAAGTGTTCCCTTAATTTGTTTTGAGCAGTTCAGTAATTTTTTTTATTGTTTATGGCATAGTCCACCATTCCCACACAGGATTAAAATGAGAGCCTACACAAGACATTTACGCTTAGAGACCAACTAATACATTGGCAGACCGATTATCAGCTGATTTAAGGTAATTGCAGACAAATCTTATCTATGTTTATAATGCCCAATAAGTAAAAAGAAAAAGTGATGAAAGGCTAAAATTAAGTAAATAGGTGGTTGAGCTGTTTTATTACCAGTCACATTGTTTATTGTTTTGTTCATGATGCCATGTTTTCAAGTGACAACATAAATAGGGATGCTGTTTTCAACTCAGTTGTGTTTGTATATCAGCAGTTCACAACAACAATCATCCCAGGGCCCTTTACAGAGTAAGGTCTAGACCATACAGTATTATAGAGGAAAAACCCAAAAAATCCTCCTTGAGCAAGCATTTGGTGACAGTGGAGAGGAAAAACTCCCTTTAATGGAAGAAACCTCCAACAGACCCTGACTCTTGGTGGCTGAAAATACAAGTGGTCACATAACTGCTTTGCAGCAGCTTGTTCAAGAGTTTTAAAAATAAATGGGAGATTGGATATCGGTCTATAATTAACCAGAACACCTGGGTCAAGAGTAGGCTTTTTGAGTAGAGGTTTAATTAAGGCCTGTGGAACATAGCCTGTTAATAGAGAGGGGTTAAGCAGATCTAATATGGATGTGTTGATTAGGGGTAAAACGTCTCTGAGCAGCCTAGTCAGGATGGGGTCTAAGAGACACGATGATTTAGATGAAGCATCTGTTGAGGTTAACTCAGAGAGATCTATGAGAGAGAAGCCGTCTAAGTATAAATGAGGTCTTAGAGGATCTGATTTTTTTTTTTAATTGTGATTTTATTTGTAAGCTCAAAGTCATTACTGCTGAAGTCTAAAAATATTAAACTCAGCAGCACTGTGTCTTTTTTTTTGCTGCATTTCCACTATCAAAACCTGACGACCGGTATACCACCTACTTCCTTTAGCCATTACTAAGCATAGCCTCTGGGGTTGACGTGGACCGTCCTGCTTTGTTTTTCCAATGTAATTTTTCCTCTGTTGGTCTCTGTTTAGAGGAGGGAGGGGCTGCTCCTTTCTTACACACACAGTCATCTGTGTGTTTACACACTGTGCTTGTAATGCTAATGTTTGAGGTGCAAAGACATGGACATTTAACCAACCACTGGTGACTGCTCTACATGCACGCAACCCCTCCCTCATGTTCCTGGTACTTGATTTTAGTATTACCTCCTGAGGGATGCTGAAATTTAGCTCCCAGAATGCACCTCCAAAGTGGGGGCACCACGGTGGAGACAAATGCAGAACCCATGACGGGTGTTACTCAGCGCGACAGTCAGTAGGTTGCTATAATGGAAAAAAAACCCTTTTGTTAACCTAGCTACAGTGCTGAAAAGAAACCTGGAAACTTTTCTGACTTAGTCGAGCGCTGCCTCCTTTCCAGTTTTCATGATGCCAGCTTTAGGGAGCAGAGCTGCGAGCTGTACCACGGGGCCTCCTCTGTTCCACTGGTCTAAGAATTCAGAGGTGCAACAGTATCAAGTGTTGTATGCAGGGAGGCCAGAGCATTATCAACAAGAGTATTGACTTGTGTGGGAGTAAAGTTAAGGTGGCCGCCCTCCATTGTGTTGGCACATGGCACTGGAGTAAATAATGATGGAATTATTTCCTTAAACTTGGTAACAGCACTATCAGTTAGACATCTACTGTGGTGGAACTGTTTCCCACATAAAGTATAATCCATTAGTGTAAATTCAAAAGTTATTACCATAATTTCCAGACTATAAGCCACTACTTTTTTCACACGCTTTGAACCCTGCGGCTTAAACAATGATGCAGCTAATTTATGGATTTTTACGAGCTAACGAGCTTCATGCCGCCAATACATTTAGCCTCGTCACATCAGACCAATGAAATTAGTGAACGGGTCACACTGGACCAATGAAACTGTTCGAATTAAATCAAATGCACTCACACTAAATTCTTCAGATTAGTCATTTTGCGCTTCATGCACACACCCTCATCATGGAAAACACACAAAGAAATGCATATGATGTAGCTTTCAAGTTAAAGGCGATCAATCTGGCTGTCGAAGAAGGAAATAGAGCTGCTGCACGTAAGCTTGGCATCAATGAATCGATGGTGAGACGTTGGAGACGGCAGCGTGAAGACCTGACTCAATCCAAAAATCTTTCTGTGTACACCAGCGGCTTATAGACAAATGCGGCCTATATATGTACAAATTTATTTTTCTTTTTAAATTTTAGTGGGTGCGGCTTCTATTCAGGTGCGCTCAATAGTCTGGAAATTACGGTAGAAAATGGTCAGACAGAAGAGGGTTTTGGGGAAAAACTAAGTGTTTAGTTTCGATGCCATGTGTCAGAACAAGATCAAGGGTGTGATTAAAACAGTGAGTGGGTTTATTTACAGTTTGAGAAAAGCCACTTGAGTCTAATAATGAACTGAATGCACTGAGACTGTCACTGTCATCTACTTGAATATGTCACCCACTATGATTATTTTATCTGTACTAAGCACTAAATCAAAGTCTGAGAATTCAGTTAAAAACAAATTATCAATTAATAAATGGACATTTATTTGCTTTTAAATTGTGCATTAATAATTTTAATGTTAAAGTAGCAAAAATAATACAAGATTAGTAAATTTGCCAATTCATAATTCCCTTTCATTTAAAAATGTGTGAGCAGTGTGCCACCTGAAAAAGAAATCGAGCCAAGCCTCTGGTCAGCTGGAGGTGGCACGCTGCTAAACATACAGTATTGCTCAGTTAAAGTGATCAGAAAGTGGCAACTGTAACGCAACAGATGAATTGTGAGATGGAATATGATACATTGCACAGTGGTAAATAAAATGAGATGTATGTTTTTTCAATAGATGTTTGCAGTTTCACTTTAAAATTTAAATCTTATCAATCACTGAATTATTATCAACATGTTGACGATGTTGGTCGACTAAAACAAATCAGGAGGGTGGATGGACAGTTCAGGACCCTGTGTTTCTTAATAAGCCTAAGAAAACTCAGTCCTTGTGATAGTCTGTCCTGTGTTGTCTTTGTCTGTTTTCATGCTGTAACCAGTGGATTTCATTTATGGATAATAAAAGTGCAACTTGTTTACAAACTTTAAGCTTCCTAGCTAAAAATCATGTGCCATTTTTACTGCATGCTGCACATTTTAGATTTGTGGATGTTTTTTTCCTGCTCTTCCAGGCTGCTCACGGCATTGAAGTCAGACTGTTTGGTAGTGTAATCTAGCAAACATAAGTGTAAGAGCAAACATATTTACAAGTTCAGTCTGTCATAAAACAGTGCAAGTGCAGGCTGATTTGAAACTTTTGTAAATCACCTCATAATTACAACTAAATTACAGCTTTTGATGGAGATGAGATTTGCTGGGATGGGTTACATGGCTGAAACAACTTTATTTTCATATTGGTCAAGAACACACAAAAACCAGTGTCTATCTGAAACGGACAGGATATGGTTTGGAAAAAAGGCTGGTTTTGATGTAACATGTCAGTGATTTGGAGTAAATTAGATAAATGCACCAAACCATTGGGATGGTCCATTAAATACATTTTTTAATTGTACGTGTACTGTAACTACATCGAATTTTGACGTACTCTGTCCACGCTACACTGGCATCCCTGGACCTCCTGTGTCAAACATGTATCAAGCATCACTCCCTCGCTGTTTTGGAAATCTGCTGGGAGAGCAGATTGTGGGTGTGTTGTTACCATTTCAGAATCCACAGATGTGGCTTCTTATAGCTCAGAACATTTGTCAGTGGAAACTATTTGCCCATAAACTATTTCACAGCAGCTATTTTGACTTGTCATGACAGGAAAAGCACAGGTGGAATCAATTACAGTAACGATGGCTTAGCTTCATTACTGCAGGCACAATAGCAAAACCCTGGACATGACCAATCTAAATGATTGTCATTAATTCCACCTGCTCTTTTTCTGCTGTAATGTCAAAACATCTGCTGCAAAAAGGTCTATAAAGCATAAAAAAGTACAACAAAATGATTAAGATTTTTTTTTTTAAATGAAAGAATATACATATGCAAATATAATCAAATCACATACTGAATTAAAACCTAATGTATAAAAGAAATAAAAGTTTTAAGATAGGATTTCAGTGAAGGAGCCAACCCAACATGCTGCAGTAACTTGTTTCAGAGTCTGGGGGCTACAGCTGAGAAGATGCATCGCCTAGTTATACATCCCACCTCCTCCATGTTAGTGGTTGAGCCACACTAAAAATTCAAAGTACAAATACAATTTTTCACAGGCGATTTCTGTGGTTTTTGGTAGACATCACACTAATGTGTATAATCACTCATTTTTCTGGCGTTTGTTTTTAATAAGTTATTTGATGATATAACAAGAGGTGATTTGACATCTTTGATTGGCGGTCCGATGCCGTCGCTCCACTTCTCGTCACTACTGCGCAGAATCTGGTTGCAAAAAACCAAGATGGCAGCCAAGGTATTCATGATATTTTGGCTTCATTTTTGCATGGTGGAGGGAAGTGGTGATGCCATGTTCATCATATATATTTCAATGGTTATTAAGTTATCCTCATAACGAACAAAAACATTCAGGTTTTTTTTATTGAAAGTCTTCACCACAAAGCAAACAGCAATAAGAAACATTAACATTTTTTAAGGAAAAAAAAAAGTCCTTATGTAAAAACAAATCACAGCTCAATACAACTGAATTGGCGCCCTTTAGTATTTAAAATTGTACATATTTAGAAAATATCTGAGATGTGTGTGTGAACATGTTCTTGGACAAGACCAGTTATGAGCTATGCCATGTCAGGTTCCGTTGAGGTTTCTGTCTTCTGTAGTTTAACTGGAGTACCCGAGCAGTCTTCACCCTGAGCAAGAGAGCACAAGCAATTACGTTCTCACACTGTAGACGTGCTACAACATATAAAGATAAAATGGATCAAAAGACGGTATGTATTTAAAAAAAAAAAAAAAAATCCTCTGAAAAATAAAAGCTGTCGCTAAGCAATTAAATGACCACTTACACAAGAATGACTTGTTTGAGCTAGAGAAGCCCAAATGCAATTTATTTGGCCCTGATACCGATCCCTTTAGCATTAAGAATCTGCTGATAATGATATTTACCCACAGAAAGAAAGAAAGTCACTTCGGCTTTTCCCATTTAGGGGTCGCCATGTCGAATCGTCACACTGACTCCCATGTTGTCGAACCCGGGCTGCAGCGGCGAGAGCGCTGCACCTTAACCGCTAGCCTACCAGGGACGGCTAGCATTTTGTTTTAGTAACATTTGATAGTACTCTATGCAAAATGTAGCTGAGACTGATGATGTGTTTAGTTTAGCAGAAATTTGGTCAAAAACCAAATTGTTGGGCAAATTCAAATTTGACCTAATGATAATGTTGGAACTCACCAAAGTGACTGACAGTTCATCACGAGGCAAATATGAATGTTAACTTTGTACCTAATTTAAAGGCAATCCGCCCAGTTTGTGAGACATTACATTCAGCACCACATATTCCAACCTTACAGTGACTAGAGGGAAAATCAGGGTATCAGCAAAGTCAATAGGATTTAACATCTTGCAACCTTGAATGTCTCCACAAAATGTTATGTCAATGCAAGCAACAGTTGCTGGGGTATTTCAGTGTCGACCAACCAACAACCCAGCACAGCCATCCACAAAAAAAATGTGTTCTTACCCTCTTTTTATAGTAAATCCTCCATTTGTGGTACTCCTTGATCACCACTTCTATCCTTTGCTTCCAGTAGCTGCCCTCTAATACAATCGCCTATTGATATAAAGCAGATGTACAATACCAACCCTGAGACTTGGTCTACCAAACAAGTCACACATACATTCAACCTCAGCAATCTACAATACAAAAATCAAAACTCAGCAATACAAACAGTGTCAGTGAATCTGTAATAACATGTATTTTAGAACCCCAGCTTGTAGTTCTATAAACCAATTATAAATCATTTTAAAAATTCACAAATCACTCACTTCAGGCTTTCGATGCATGTCGGCCTCAGAGCCCTCCAGCGGGGTGACAAACCCACACACTGGTTTTTTCTTCTTCTCCACATCTAAACACAGCAATTTCAGAGCAACAAAATCCACATGCACATTTATGTCTGTTTGTTTAGAAAAACATTATTATCTACTGTTTTATTTGCCATGGTGGCTTATTTCAGCCAGCTAGATAAAGTCAATCCTATTCACTTTCTAATTAATGATGGCTAACATTTGTTTTTTGAAATTCCAGTTTCTGTTGCATTTTGTAGTAATGTCATTCTTTATCATGAGTGGAGAGATGTGAGTGAGTGATGGACTCACATTGAATGAACCAAGCTCTCCAGATCACATTGTTCAGACGGATCTTATCTCTCCACAGCAGTCGCAGACCCTTGAAAGACTTCCACTTTGGTGAGACTATCTTGCCACTGTAAAAGAGAAAGAAATTATAGTTTTGGAGTTGTTTTGTGACATTCTAAAAATATATGGAAAATGGGTAGGGTTAAATGCACCACTTTTTATGTTAGGAACAGTAAAAGAGAAAGTGCACAGAGAAATGACTAGATACTCTTAAGAAAAAAAAAACAGGATGCAATGGGAAAATGAATCAGTAGCCTCACTGCCACCCCTGCTGGAAACCTGTCCTGATTTTGACTAATAGTGTCCAAACTGCACTGCCAGGTTGTTTGTCTAGTTGTTTTGCATGCTTTTCCAGTGTCCCTCAGCCTGCTGAGTGCTGAGAAGAGGGCTCCTAGTGTGAGGTGCTCAGGGAGTTGCTGGGAAGCCAGGAGGACATTTTCAAAATGCTTTTAATGGAGTGACATCGCTGCATGTCACACGGTGGCGCTTCTATTCAGGTGCGCTCAATAGTCTGGAAATTACGGTAGAAAATGGTCAGACAGAAGAGGGTTTTGGGGAAAAACTAAGTGTTTAGTTTCGATGCCATGTGTCAGAACAAGATCAAGGGTGTGATTAAAACAGTGAGTGGGTTTATTTACAGTTTGAGAAAAGCCACTTGAGTCTAATAATGAACTGAATGCACTGAGACTGTCACTGTCATCTACTTGAATATGTCACCCACTATGATTATTTTATCTGTACTAAGCACTAAATCAAAGTCTGAGAATTCAGTTAAAAACAAATTATCAATTAATAAATGGACATTTATTTGCTTTTAAATTGTGCATTAATAATTTTAATGTTAAAGTAGCAAAAATAATACAAGATTAGTAAATTTGCCAATTCATAATTCCCTTTCATTTAAAAATGTGTGAGCAGTGTGCCACCTGAAAAAGAAATCGAGCCAAGCCTCTGGTCAGCTGGAGGTGGCACGCTGCTAAACATACAGTATTGCTCAGTTAAAGTGATCAGAAAGTGGCAACTGTAACGCAACAGATGAATTGTGAGATGGAATATGATACATTGCACAGTGGTAAATAAAATGAGATGTATGTTTTTTCAATAGATGTTTGCAGTTTCACTTTAAAATTTAAATCTTATCAATCACTGAATTATTATCAACATGTTGACGATGTTGGTCGACTAAAACAAATCAGGAGGGTGGATGGACAGTTCAGGACCCTGTGTTTCTTAATAAGCCTAAGAAAACTCAGTCCTTGTGATAGTCTGTCCTGTGTTGTCTTTGTCTGTTTTCATGCTGTAACCAGTGGATTTCATTTATGGATAATAAAAGTGCAACTTGTTTACAAACTTTAAGCTTCCTAGCTAAAAATCATGTGCCATTTTTACTGCATGCTGCACATTTTAGATTTGTGGATGTTTTTTTCCTGCTCTTCCAGGCTGCTCACGGCATTGAAGTCAGACTGTTTGGTAGTGTAATCTAGCAAACATAAGTGTAAGAGCAAACATATTTACAAGTTCAGTCTGTCATAAAACAGTGCAAGTGCAGGCTGATTTGAAACTTTTGTAAATCACCTCATAATTACAACTAAATTACAGCTTTTGATGGAGATGAGATTTGCTGGGATGGGTTACATGGCTGAAACAACTTTATTTTCATATTGGTCAAGAACACACAAAAACCAGTGTCTATCTGAAACGGACAGGATATGGTTTGGAAAAAAGGCTGGTTTTGATGTAACATGTCAGTGATTTGGAGTAAATTAGATAAATGCACCAAACCATTGGGATGGTCCATTAAATACATTTTTTAATTGTACGTGTACTGTAACTACATCGAATTTTGACGTACTCTGTCCACGCTACACTGGCATCCCTGGACCTCCTGTGTCAAACATGTATCAAGCATCACTCCCTCGCTGTTTTGGAAATCTGCTGGGAGAGCAGATTGTGGGTGTGTTGTTACCATTTCAGAATCCACAGATGTGGCTTCTTATAGCTCAGAACATTTGTCAGTGGAAACTATTTGCCCATAAACTATTTCACAGCAGCTATTTTGACTTGTCATGACAGGAAAAGCACAGGTGGAATCAATTACAGTAACGATGGCTTAGCTTCATTACTGCAGGCACAATAGCAAAACCCTGGACATGACCAATCTAAATGATTGTCATTAATTCCACCTGCTCTTTTTCTGCTGTAATGTCAAAACATCTGCTGCAAAAAGGTCTATAAAGCATAAAAAAGTACAACAAAATGATTAAGATTTTTTTTTTTAAATGAAAGAATATACATATGCAAATATAATCAAATCACATACTGAATTAAAACCTAATGTATAAAAGAAATAAAAGTTTTAAGATAGGATTTCAGTGAAGGAGCCAACCCAACATGCTGCAGTAACTTGTTTCAGAGTCTGGGGGCTACAGCTGAGAAGATGCATCGCCTAGTTATACATCCCACCTCCTCCATGTTAGTGGTTGAGCCACACTAAAAATTCAAAGTACAAATACAATTTTTCACAGGCGATTTCTGTGGTTTTTGGTAGACATCACACTAATGTGTATAATCACTCATTTTTCTGGCGTTTGTTTTTAATAAGTTATTTGATGATATAACAAGAGGTGATTTGACATCTTTGATTGGCGGTCCGATGCCGTCGCTCCACTTCTCGTCACTACTGCGCAGAATCTGGTTGCAAAAAACCAAGATGGCAGCCAAGGTATTCATGATATTTTGGCTTCATTTTTGCATGGTGGAGGGAAGTGGTGATGCCATGTTCATCATATATATTTCAATGGTTATTAAGTTATCCTCATAACGAACAAAAACATTCAGGTTTTTTTTATTGAAAGTCTTCACCACAAAGCAAACAGCAATAAGAAACATTAACATTTTTTAAGGAAAAAAAAAAGTCCTTATGTAAAAACAAATCACAGCTCAATACAACTGAATTGGCGCCCTTTAGTATTTAAAATTGTACATATTTAGAAAATATCTGAGATGTGTGTGTGAACATGTTCTTGGACAAGACCAGTTATGAGCTATGCCATGTCAGGTTCCGTTGAGGTTTCTGTCTTCTGTAGTTTAACTGGAGTACCCGAGCAGTCTTCACCCTGAGCAAGAGAGCACAAGCAATTACGTTCTCACACTGTAGACGTGCTACAACATATAAAGATAAAATGGATCAAAATACAGTATGTATTTAAAAAAAAAAAAAAAAATCCTCTGAAAAATAAAAGCTGTCGCTAAGCAATTAAATGACCACTTACACAAGAATGACTTGTTTGAGCTAGAGAAGCCCAAATGCAATTTATTTGGCCCTGATACCGATCCCTTTAGCATTAAGAATCTGCTGATAATGATATTTACCCACAGAAAGAAAGAAAGTCACTTCGGCTTTTCCCATTTAGGGGTCGCCATGTCGAATCGTCACACTGACTCCCATGTTGTCGAACCCGGGCTGCAGCGGCGAGAGCGCTGCACCTTAACCGCTAGCCTACCAGGGATGGCACCCACAGAAATGTTCATTAAATATCTGATATATTGAATTTAATCTGGCACACTGTATGTTTCAGGAGTTTCCTGATCCAAATACTGGATCGTGGTAAAACAGTAAATCAAAACTACAGAGCCTTTAAAGGGAACAGCCATGTTCAGGACTGATGTAACAGATGATGCGTTTTAACTGTTTTTACTAAATGTATTTCTCTAGTTTGGCGGTGCTGGAACCACTGAGCTTTTGTTGTCTTACTGGATTCTATGAAGTGTTTTAGGAGCTTAGTTCAGAAAGAACTGACTTGAAGCTAGAAACAGATCTCAGGTCGTGGCTACGCAAGTGAAGCATGAGTGATAATGCCAGTGGACATGTGGGCAGGGTAGACAGCTGGACTGATTAATATAGCAGCTTATCGGTTGTAACAGAAGTGTTTCAATGATGCAACTGAATGGGCTCCAATACAGGACGGTAGTTCAAAATAAGGATCACAAATGGATGGGCTTTATTCTGGCTAATACAGTCCTATGAAATATGTGTGGATTGGCACTGATACAGATACTTAGTACTGGATTGGACCATCTATAGTTTGAAGATTTTCAGTCTGGCCCTAGAGCCCATCATAAAGTGATTTAATTCAACTCACCTCCTGTGAAAGGCTGTGTGTGGTGACAGAGGCTGGGGGATTCTGAGAGTCTGACAGGGTTGGGAAGTCCAGCTCAATGTCCATTACATCATCAAGATCCAGCTCCTCACTGGAGGAACAGAGGACACACACACACACACACACAAAACTACATGAACACAACAGTTGACCGACACTGTACACATGATGTTCAATAATAAAATGAACTGCTGGCTGCAGGACTAATTCTTACATGTTATCAAGGACTTTATCTTGGACCACCTCTGCTGGGGGGTCCCAGGCGTGCAGTTTGACCTTCCACAGTTTGATCTGCTGATCCCAGGAGCGACGGCTGTATTTCCTAAACTTATTGGGTGTCTTTGGGTGAACACCCGGCTGACGCATATGTCTGGATACAAAAGGGGAAAGAGAAAAACAATGCAAATAGAAGGATTAATGTTTTACTAATTCACAGACATGTGTGTCTAAATGCAGATCGGTAGTAGTGCCAGCACTGTGCTCTTCATCCATTCTCTCAGCACAAAAGTCAGCTTCTACTGTGATGTTTCAGGTCAAGCATACAGTACTGCAAACGTTTTGGACCCTTAAGATGTTTAGCTTCTTAGTCATCACACAGACCCATCAGGAAAACCTCCACACACTCCCAAATTCATTCTGCAGCATTAAAAACAGAAACGAGTAAAGCGAGGACCGGTATGGGCCCCACAGAGCCATGATCTCGACATCATGCAGTCTGGGATTAAACCCACAGAAAAACTGTAGCAAGTTCTCCAAGAGGCTTGGAATAACTAAACTGTTAGGTACCTTGAAAAGCTATATGCAAGTATAACCAAAGGAACAGCTGTTTAAAAAAAAAGAAAAGGTGGTCACACCAAATACTGACTTATTTAGTTTTCCTTTTACCTCATTTTGTATGATGTTCAATGTTAAATAAAACCTACTGGGACTTTGCAAGCACTCACTGTACCTTTTAATTTTAAACTTTTGCACAACACTGCATGTACTCATAATATTTTCAGAGCTGCATTGATTGCGTTTACTTGCATACACCTACTTTGGAACTTCCTTGATGTATCGGTCATAGGCCAACGTATTTTTGCCGTAGTTGATCTGTTTCTGTCGCCGTAGCAACACAGCTTCGTCTGTCTCCATGGTTTCTCCTTCTCTGGAGTCGCAGCTGCAGGAGACGGACATGGTTAGTGACATCACACCCCTTGGTTCCATATCCCATGAAGTAATGCTACTCATTGGCTTGTCGTAAATCACGTTGAATAAACAAAATGACTGGCCCTTTCCGGTGATACCACATTAGCCTACTTGCTAGTCTCTGCAACAAACATTTGTGAAGTAGTAGGCTCCTACAGTGTTTCAGCTGACGTACAGACATGCTCACATTATCCTGAAGAATTTTTTTGATACATTTGACAATTCATTTTCCCCTCATTGATTGCAAGCTGGCCAGGCCCTGATGCAGCAAAGCAGGCCCAAATCATGTTTCCTCCACCATACTTTACGGTTGGGGTGATGTTTTCATCATAATATGCAGTGCCCAAATAGTTCAGTCTTAGTTTCGTCAGTACACAAAATGTTTTGCCAGTACCGCTGTGGAGTGTCAATGTGCTCTTTCGCAAACTTCAGGCGTGCAGCAATGTCCTTTTTACTAAGCAGCAGCTTCCTTCGTGGTGTCCTGCCATAAACACCCTGAGGTCATTTTGACTGGGTGTCCACTTCTTGGTGGAGTAGCCACAGTCCCAAAGTGTCTCCATTTGTAGATTGTTTGCCTAACTGTAGGCTGGTGAATTTCTGAAGTCTTTGAAATCACTTTGAAACCCTTTCCAGCTTTATGTAAATCAACAATTCTTGATCGTAGATCCTCTGAAAGCTCTTCTTGGTGAGGCATGGCTCATATAAGCATATTCTTCTTGTGTGGAGCAAACTCAAAAGGTTTTAGTGGTTTTTAATCAAAGTAGCTCTAGTCCACACCTCCGAACTCATTTTCTTAACAAGACTCCAGGTATGCTAACACCTGACTCCAATTAGCTTTTCTGACGTCATTAACTCAAGGGTTCATATACTTTTATCAGCAGCACTATGAGGTTTTTATGGTTGTTCTAAATAAAGACATGAAAGATCAGATTTTTGTGTGTTTTTAATATTTGGCACATTGTATTCGTCAGTACTCTTGACTTAGATGATCAGATCACATTTTATGACAAATTAATGCAGAAAAGCATGAAATTCCAAAAGGTTCACATACTGTTTCTTGCCACTGTGACTGTAGTACATTTATTACAACTCACAAGCCTTATCAACAAGACTGCTTTGAAAGAACACATTAAAAACTTTTTTAAGGGTAGTAGAAAGGTATTGAAAAATATATTTAAAAAAAGTCAGAAATATAACCAAAAAAGTCTTTTTTTTGTTTGTTTTTGTTTTTACCATGGCCCCAATCCTATTCCATACATTTGTGAAAAAACTGTAACCAGTTGTGTAAAAGCAGGCACATAATATGACACTTCATGTGGATTGCAGGCCCCTGAATCGAACTGAATCAAAATTACATTGTAGCATACTTCTATGGCATATTTACACCTCTACTTTTAATGGTTGTAAAAAAACAAAAACAAAAACAAAAACCCCTATATGAGATGATAACATAACAGACATACCTTCCAGAGGAGCCAGATGAGGTCTTTCTCTCTCTCTGGGCAACCTCTGCACCCAGTATCCTCCTCCTGTAACTGAAAAGTTACACAGTCAGTGAAGGCTGGCACTCAATTAAGAGTGTGTTTTGAATTTATCAAAGGCACTCAAACTGAAGCAGAGATTCGTTACCGCTGCATGTCTCTATGTACATCCCTCCTCATCTCGTCATCCTCCACCTGGCTGCCCCAGTCATCATGTCTACCACGGCGAGACACTGGGCCTGCAGACTCTGGAGTGGTGAAACTAGAGGGGGGTGCACAAGGGGTACGTACCAGCATAAACACACTGAAGGGAAAACAAGTTCTTGTTGCCACAATTAACAGAAGTTGTAGTTGTTGCCACACAACTGGGCAATTCAAGTTTTTTTCTTTCAAATACAATTTTGGCTTCCAATGATTGTGAACACAAGAGAACTGAGATAAAAAGACAGATTTTTCAGCATTTCATTTTGCAATTCAGAAAGAACTTTACAGAGTTAGTTTCCAGAGCTTTGCAGTGAAACCATGTGATGAGCAGTATAAAAAGAGTGTAGAGCAGAAAGACATGCAAAACAAGCATGAGAACATTCCATAGAACAATCAATCATTTTCATAATAACTGCTGTCACAATATGACTCATAAAACATTAAAGGAGTCACCATGAAGTTAATACACATAAGCCTATATGAGCCTTTTGGACAATTCCTTCATTAATGTGTACATTTCTTAAAATAAACTTCAACTTCTGCATATAAATGTAGATCTACTTCTACTGTAGGTGTATTCTCTTACCTGGTATGTCTGTTGTCAGAGGTTCTGTAGATGCCGTCAGTGTCCCCGCTGTTTTCTCTGTCACTGTCCCCTACTTCTCTGTTGGCCCGCAGGTTTCCATCGATCCCTCTCTTCCTGCAGTGGGACCACCGAGGCAGGTCAATGCTCCTACGTAGGGAAGACACAAATAACTGGATTTAAATCCATAAGCATATAGTTCTTTTTCGCGGAGCAAGGGTCAACAAATAGATGAACATTCTTGTTCATCTATTTGTTGTGTGAAAAATACGTCTACAAACGCGCTCTGTCTGAATCGGCCTTAACTGAATCTGTGAGTGTGTGATTCAGCTCGTTGTTTATGAGCTTCCTGACTGAGTCACTGATATGCCTGATTAAATGATTGATTTTTCTCTTTGCCTTGGCGGGGCGCCACTGAGAAACGCTCGATCATAAGACTTTGTTGATCCCGGGTAGAAACGCACAAGATTCCCAGCAGTAACATATTTTAAATTAGAATTATTAGCTCCAAAACAGCAGATATGGTTTTTAAAATGTGTTCAAGGATGTACATAATAATGCAGCTGCACCTTTACTTCTGGTACTTAAAGTATATTTTGATTGTGAATGTGACTACTTTAGTACTTAACATTTTGAATGCAGGACTTTTTCTTGCAATAGAGTATTTTAACACTGGTATTGCTACCAGTGTTGAATACAGAGAAGTGACAGAACTAAACGGATCGTCCAGACTGACAAACTAAGGTGCAATCGACATGTCAGAAGAAACAGGTGTCACATTTAACATAAGTAATGCTGCGATTTATACTTACCTGTGAGTGATTAGCTGTCGGCCTATATGGCACAAGCAGGGCAGAGGATGGCCACAGTTTGGCACATGCAGACTATTCGAGAGCCCCGCGCACAGCTGATGTGTTCACTGTTGCTGGTTTGACTTGTAAACCAACATGAAGCAGGAAGAACTCTGTACGTTTCGAAGTCGGTTTAACACTTGGGCACAAGAGCTTCTATTTTATATACCTTTAAGAGGCTTCTGACATGTCATTCTGCTACACCGGGGAATAAAATCAGTCTAACATTTGATCGTGCGGGTAACATTTGCCACCGTAGGAGAAATGTTTACATGACCCTCGAAGAAAGCAACAACTTCACCGCGCGCGTCACACTGGCGCGCCGGTACTTTATCAAGTAGTACTACACCTGTGCTAGTGACAGATACACCGACTGACTGACTGACTGAAGGTGATATTAGCCTCACTGGAAGTTCACTTTCAATCTGAAATCAATTCTTGCACTGTTTTACCGTATAGCACAAAGACGATAAAACACCGTGGTGTCTGGCTAGACCGTAGAAGCTAACGTTAGCAAAGAACACATCCAGCCTTGGTCTAAAATAATGAGTCACTTATACATAGCGGCACCCATATAGCATCATTCGAAACAAGACCTTTTAGCTGAACTAAGAGCCATCCGTCGAATTGACAAAGACACAGTGTGAGCTGTAGTCACGGTGTTTTTAGTGGGCCAAAATACATTCAGACGTACCTTTTATCATGTTCGCTATTGGGAGCATCACGTCGTCTGCCTCTGACCCAATCAGACATTTTCTCGATAATAATAAATACCTTGAACAGTAAAGTATAGCTTATTTGTGGTAAGCTAAAGGGATCTGTATAGGTCTCACAGCCTACAAATACCCGCCAACACTGAAAGACGCGCGACCACAAACGAGCCAACAAGTCAGATGACCGGAAGAGGCGGACTGTCGTCTTCTTCTTCTTCTTCTTCTTCTTTTTCTTTTTGTGTGTTTTTATTAAACAACAATGCAAATCAATACAAGATTTTTCAGTACAAATTGTTGCGACCGATGTATAACAGCGTGCATTAAGAGGACAACAGGACATAATATAACAAAGTGAAATTAATAACAGAACCAAACAAGTGAGAACTATGAAAAGAAAAAGAACAATATATAAAATACAAAGAGGTAAGGCTATTCTGATATAAAATTAAAACGTTTAAGGTCAATGGTTTTGGTTCGTTTTTTGTTAGGGTGGTTTAATTGTGACAGTGTTTGGAAATAATTGTTAAGATCAGATTGTTTAAAAGTTGAAAAGGATGGTGATTTTTTTCAGAAATTTCATTTTATGGATGAAGAATTTGGCCAAAATAATGAACAGATTAATAATAGAGAAACGGGGGCTTGTCATAATATATTATGTCTTATTTTTTTAAGTACAATTTACCAAGATAATTTTTGAGATCAAAACAAACGTCAGTCCAAAATACTGTCACATGTTCACATTGAAAAAAAAGATGCTCTAGAGTTTCTAGCTCACTGTTGCAAAATGAGCATTTTTCTTCTATGTTTGGAATGTATTTACAAATAATAGAGTTTATTGGGTAAAATGTACTGTATGTAAGATTTTAAAGCAAAGCTCCTTAGCTTTGTTGGACAACACAAATTTGTAGGGCAAAGTAAAAACAGTGATCCATGTTCTTCCATCAAGAGTCTGGCATACCCATTTATGTTTAACAGCTGTTGTTGTTCTTGGAATGAGGGAGTTTCTTATAAAGATGTTGTTGAATTTTTTATAAAAAAATAGAAGTGCCATTAACAGCAATAGCTAAATTGATATAGTTGTGTGTGTTTGAGAAGGAGTATGCTAATCAGAGAATGCCAGATGGAAATGCATTAACAGTATTAAACGCATGCTGGGAGACAGGAACCCTGTACTTAGCTAAGAAGTGCTCATATGACAATAGAACTCCATCACAATAAAGCTTCGTCTTCTTCTTCTTCTTCTTGGCGGTTGGCAAACTAGCATTCAAGTGCATTACCACCACCTACTAGATTGGAATGTGATATGGGAAGGCAGAGGGGCGCTGATGATCTTGCTGGCTGTTTTCACTATGCGTTGCAGAGTCCTTCTGCATAAACTGAGTTGCCTCTTACTGAAGTTTTAAAAGCCCATTTATGTATCCATTGCTTTACCCTCTATATTCTCTCTTGCATTTTCTATATATCCCCTCATCCACATATGATTACTTCCCTATACCTTGTTTTATCTGTTCAAAACATTTTTAATCACAAGATCTAGGATGACTTACAGACTGTAGTTGACTTTCCAGATGCAGGTGAAGACAGCAGTAATTTCATGCAGCATATAGTTTGTACACGGCAGCTTGGGACTTTGGAACAGGCCATAGACTTGTCATATCAAGCTGCTACAGTATGTTTTTATTTTTATATATTCATACTTTTATTTACTTTCCAATAAACTGTGTGTGTTGGTATTGTTTTTAGTGTAGTGTTTCTTTGTAAAATAATGAGAAAAAATACTATAGAAATACTAATAATGACAAAACTGTTATTGTATCTTAAATTGTATGATATTATATACTGTAACTGTGGAACTGAAGAAAACTAAATAATTGATTATTTCACACACGTCAGCGCTCAAATGTAAGTGTGCTCCTGAGTGTGCATAGATTCTGTTTTTACCTAAGGACATATACCAGATAAGAAAACACGGGTGAATGTCAGTATCTTTGTGAAAACTTCCTAAGTGGGTTTTATGAACAAATTTGTTCTTAAAAATGGATGGTGAATATGACCCATTGTTAATACTAGCCTCTTAATATAGCCACAGGGGTTGCAAGCCAGTGACTTCTGTGCCAGGCCCAAGCCGGGTAAATAGAGAGGGTTGCGTCAGGAAGAGCATCCGGTGTAAAAACATGCCAAATTTAAACATGCGAATCATCAGTGTGAACCCCATACCGGATCGGTCGAGGCCCGGGTTAACAACGACCGCCACCAGTGCTGTTGACCTACAGGGTGCTGGCGGAAATTGGACTACTGCTGGTCGAAGAAGGAGAGGAGGTAGAAGGAGTCATAGACTGAGAGAGAAGAGGAAAGGCAGGAGTATAGGTCTGAGAATAGGGACTCTTAATGTTGGCACAATGACAGGGAAAGGTAGAGAGCTGGCGGACATGATGGAGAGAAGGAAGGTAGATATACTGTGTGTGCAGGAGAGCAGGTGGAAGGGTAGCAAAGTGCGTAGCATTGGAGGGGGGTACAAACTTATATTATGGTGTGGACAGGAAGAGAAATGGGGTAGGAGTGATCCTGAAGGAGGAGCTCATGAGGAATGTCTTAGAGGTGAAAAGAGTGTCAGACAGGGTGATCAGTTTGAAGTTGGAAATTGAAGGGGTAATATTGAATGTAGTCAGTCGTTATGCTCCACAGGACAATATTCAGAAGAAGAGGCTAGCTAAAAAGAAGTGGGACATAGAAAGGACTGAAGACAGTAGACAGGATTACAAGAAATTGCAGCGTAGAGTGAAGAGGGAGGTGGCAATGGCCAAACAGAAAGCATATGATGAGTTGTATGCCAGGTTAGACATGAGGGAAGGTGAAAAGGACTTGTACAGATTAGCGAGACAGAGAGATAGAGATGGGAAGGATGTGCAACAGATAAGGGAATTAAAGACAGAGATGGAAAGGTGCTAAAAAGCGAGGAGAGTGTGCAGAGAAGATGGAAGGAGTATTTTGAGGAACT
>NW_018127907.1:3168239-3173961 GCF_001952655.1 Monopterus albus | reverse complement strand
GGTGGAGAAAGGTGTCAGGAGTGTTGTGTGACAGAAGAGTGTCAGCAAGAATCAAAGGAAAGGTGTACAAGACAGTAGTGAGACCAGCTATGCTGTATGGGTTAGAGACTGTAGCAGTGAGGAAAAGACAAGAGGCAGAGATGGAGGTAGCAGAGATGAGGATGTTGAGGTTCTCTTTAGGAGTGACCAGGATGGACAGGATTAGGAATGAGCACATCAGAGGGACAGCTCAGGTCGGCTGTTTTGGGGACAAGGTCAGAGAGGCCAGATTGAGATGGTTTGGACATGTGCAGAGGAGGGATAGTGGTTATATTGGTAGAAGGATGTTGGAGATGGAGCTTGCAGACAAGAGGTCAAGAGGAAGGAGAAGAGGAGATATATGGATGTGCTAAAAGAGGACATGAAGCTAATTGGGGTGAGAGTAGAGGATGCTGAGGATAGAGTTGGGTGGAAACAGATGATTCGCTGTGGCGACCCCTAACAGGAACAGCTGAAAGAAGAAGAAGAAGTTAATACTAGCCTCTTGAGACACACTCCTTACCAGTTGGTGGCGGTAATGCACCAATTCGTTATTTGCCAATAAGCCTCAGAGGAAGAAGAAGGAGCAGCAAACGAAGAAGAAATAAAAAAAAAATCGAGAGGGGATAAGGGAGTGGAATACTTATACTGTACAGGATAAATTTTGTAGGATTTGAAAATAAAGTGACCGAGGAACATGCTGAGGGCTTGCTTGAGACGAGCTAATACAACAGCCCGGGTAAGAGTCGTGCCTTCACAGTTAATCACCTCTTTTCAACTGTGAGCCATGTTAGCACTGGCGTGTTGTCATTCAGTGACCCACAATTTGGCTCAGGCTGCTGTAGCGGATTTTTGACGCTAAAATGCCATCTAACGTGACGCTTTAGAATCGACACGACTCTTATAGAAGTTATCATCAGAAACCACTAACATAATAGACAATAATAGCAGTGCTTGCTTTGTAACGTTAGCTTCCAGTGACAGATTGCTAATGACATGTCAGTCATAATTAAGCTAACGAGTTAGTGTGGAGGTCAGGTCAGACCTGTCTAGGCTGCTCTCAGCCCGTCTCTTTATTTTACTTTACATTATGATTTCCTGTAACGTTAAGTAAAAGGTAAAGTACCCATATATTAACATTGCAGATAAGATAAGATTCATTTCTAGTTTAGTTGAAACTACAGATTTACTTAGAAGGCTTTTCAAGTCGTGCACTCCACTCAACAAATGCGATATTATATATCGTACAGTGGCAGGCTCAAGCTTAGTTCATGGTTTGTGCGGTTCCTAAGTGAAAAATCAGTATTGGTGGGGGTGTGTGGTCCCAATGGGAGCAGGAGGCCGTTGAACCGAAAAACATCGTATTTTAAAACTAAGAGCAGTGAAATATTTTTTTTTCTGTCCCAGAAGGTCCCTTGTACTGGTGAACTGAAATATCTCTCAAATTGCAGCCAGTCCTTGTCCCAAATCATCCTGACTGTTGCCCATGGAAAACTGTATTTTAGCTGTATAAAATCAGTTTTGAATGCTTTACTGAAGAGGTTTTGTCTCAGATCCACCTGGAAACAACATGGTTTTTATATGGATAAATTTGGCAAAGAATATACTCGAATATAATGCTGTGTGGTCGGATTTTGTTTTTAATGTGGGACTTTTTAGATTTTTGTATGGAAACAGGGCGAGTGGCAGGAGGGAGAGATCCGCAGGCAGCGAACACGAGAGTTATCATCTGGGGTTTTAAACTCATAACTCAAACACGATTCACTGGACGGGAATGATGTTGGACATTTAACCAAAGCCTCGGTGAATTTCACTAATTAATATTTATGAGTATTAACTATTTTGCCATCTTTTTAAGCTCTGTGTAAACAGGTTTAAATAAAGAAACTCAACTTGGAGGAGGGTCAATATATCAGCAGTTTCCTGCAGTCTCTGTGTAAAAGGGGCTCATGTCAACATGTATACTTGTGCATGTTTCAGGTGGTTATGGCCAAGCAGTGTCATTTTATGAACTAGCTATGGCTAATATTGATTTTCTCTCTTCCTCACTATCTCTGTATATCTCTTCTGTCCTCTCTTCTAAAGAGCTGTCAGAGAACCTCTCCGATAAATCTGCAACACTGCCGGCACTACACAGCAGGAGGCTCCAGGTAATATACTATCACACACTACACAGAGATAAACTGAGCAACATTTCAAGTGAGTTGGCTTTAAACTCTTTACTTGACTCCAGGAGAGCCCTGCACAAGAATTCCTATATGCCTAGACTATCTGTTTATGCATAAACGGCAAATACAGATTTTGAATCTTCAGTCATCTTGATGATAGTGAGATATTGTAATATTACATATTTACCTATGATTGGCAAGGGTTAGATATATTTTGGACGGGAAAGCACTACGCATTTTGTATTCTTCATTGATTTTACCATACTTAGAGTATGGCGTTGAAAACTGGGGAAATACATACAAAAGCTCACTTCAACCATTGTATATATTACAAAAAAGAGCGATAAGAATTGTGCATAAGATGGGGTACAGGGATCACACCAATGTAGCTTTCATACAGTCTAAATTGTTAAAATTTTTTGATTTAGTGGGATATAAGACTGCTGTGTTTATGTATAAAGCCAGGAACAATTTATTACCTGGTGGAATTCAAAAACTATTTAATGAAAGGGAAGGGGGATACAATTTAAGGGGTCAGTTAAATTAAAAAATTCATGCTATACGTACAACCAAAAAAAGATTCTGTATTTCCATAAGTGGGGTAAAACTATGGAATAATTTAAGTGTAGACATAAAAAATAGGTAGAAGATAATTATCTATGAATGTAATTATGTAGAATGTTAACACTGTAATAATTCTGTAGTATATTACTTGTGTGGTGTAGAGGATAATTATTTATCTAGAGATACTGCTTAGGATTTAAAAGTTGTAAGATGATGTCATGGGGTAGGACTAGATAAGTCTAACTTCTTCCTACTCCGTTCAAGCATGTACTAGGTATAAGTAAATTGATATTGGATTATTATTGTTGGATATGTGTGAAATTACATGTGTTGACATATCAACTGTTTTACATGCTTGAATGAATAAATCAAATCAAATCAAATGATTCATATCTATCCTTTGCTGTCCTTTTCCACAACAGGGGTGCTGCTAAAGTGGTTGCTGTTGGCTTGGTGACAGTTGGTGGTGGCATTGGAGGTACAATACTCTATGCCAAATGGGACCATAAATTCAGAGCAGCCGTGGAGAACAGTGTTCCATACTCAGCCTGGCTGTTGGATCTGGCTTTGGGTCCTGTTTCTCAAGATGGTGCTCTTGTGAAGAAGCAGGTCAGGATGAATTCACAGCATGGCTGATGTACTAGCTCTTCTATCTCTTCTTCATTAGATCAGACAGTTTGAGGATATGACACCTGAAGAACAAAAATCAACTCTTAACAGAGCTGGGAAAGAATTCAGATTATCATTATTATTTTTATTAAAGTTTTCCTCATATTTAGCCACTACTGATGGTCACTTTGACTCTTTTGTATTCTCCTCATTTCTGCTGCTGATCCCAAAAGAGTCACTTATCAGTGTTGATCTACTCCACATCTATTAACATATATTACTCACTGTCAAAACACGTATGAGCACATTAATTCTAAAAATGACTTTCGTCATTCAGACAGCAGGCTGTTTGGTAGCTAAGGATGCACGGAGCTCAGTCACATCCATTTGTGATAGAGTGCTTCTTCTTGGTGTCCAAAATGTCAGTTCTGAATGTATACATTGTGAATTTGGATCTGAATTTGGACAAGTGTATTTAAGATGCAGATTTTTGAGTTGGCTTTAATTTTTAGAGCTGACTTGAGTGTGTTGAAATAGAAGAACTTGAATGTAGTTCTTGAATATTTAGGCACTAAAATTTCCTGTCTGAACTTGAGTCCTGAAATAATGTATAGTAAAAATTAAAGTTATGAAATTGCACAACTTAAAACTAATTATTGAGAATTTCAGAGTGAATTTTAGACCACATAACTTCAGAAAGGTGGGTTTTCAAAGTGAGTTGAATTATGAATTTGACTAAATTTAGACCCTGTTTCCTCCGATTTAAATGCATGTAGAAGAACTACGTTCTGAAAAATGTTCCTGCTCCCCAGGAAACGTTCCTCTGGTGGAAATGAGGCTTTAGACATTCTTTCTTTGAATTATGACTTATTTAAAATGTTAGTTTTAACATCTTATACTATCTAAATCCTGTCAATCTGTTGTTTATGCTGTTTAGACGGAGTTGGGTCAGCCTCCCTCTATGATGGAAAAAGAGAAAAAGCCATCAAAAGCCAAATCAGAGAAGAAGGTGAAGGAAGCTGCAGAGACTCCAACCAAAGAGATCAGTCCTGTCCCAAAACAGCCTGCACAAAGCATAGAGGGTAAGTCAATTGAAAGGCAGTTTTTTGGGTTATTGGTAACAGTTACAGTCCACATTCTTTCCCCATCCAAGTAGTTTTTCTTGATTTAATTTAACTATAACCACTAGAAAGCACTCAGAGTGCAATCCTCTGCCAAGGCCTTTCAGCTTTCAATTAATGCCATTAGGCTATACCAAGAAGCAGTGCTTAAAGTGGGCCAATAGTAGGGACGGGCATTTAAAGCTATAATGCTGTTCGATATTCACTGGGAACTATTCAGCAATTATTCGAAGATTCTCCCATGCCAACACACACACACACACACACACACACACACACTGCTGAGAATTCCAGTCCAGCCGCTCCATGTTGGCTACCACCATATGTCTTGCATCGTCATCTGTGCATGCTATGACTTTACCTGTAAGTCGCCAGTGGTCTGCAATGGTGGAAAGCACATTCACCAGTTTTTCAGCAGTATGCTTGCTGGATGAAATTTGGTGATTTCAGCCTCCTGTCTGCCATTTGTTCGCTGCATGTGGTGACTGGTCTCTGACAGGCCGTCAGGGAAGAAAGGTGCACACACATTGTTTTTTTTTGTTTTTTTTCTTCAGTACTGGTAATAAGCAAATGTGTGTGGTATGATAATTTGAATCTGCTTTATTAGTCAGGTATGTCGGACACACCAGGAATTTGACTCTGGTACATTGGCTCTCAATGTGCATGTACATATCCCCATGCAAGGGGCAAGTAAACAGTAAACCAACAAAAGACTAGTATAAAATAATAAGCAGTATTAACAGCAACAAACAGTGCAAACAATGCAAACTAAGCAGTATAAACAGGCAGTAAACAATGCAGGCAGACAAAGGAATGCTCATTGTGAAACTAGATAAATAGGAATAACATAGGAGTACTTAAAAATAGAGACCTGTATGGATCTGTATAATCTGTACGAGGTATATTTACAGGTATTGCACTGAGGGTTATTGTCCAATCATACTGTTGCGGGTCAAGTGTTCATCAGAGTGACAGCCTGGGGGAAGAAACTGTCCAGGTGCCTGGTTTCCTTGGTGCACAGTGACCTGCAACACCGTCCAGAGGGGAGTTCGAACTGATTATGTCCCAGGTGTGAGGGGTCAGCAGTGATCCTCTCCGCCCTCCTTTTGACCCGTGAGGTGTACAGGTCCTCCATGGAGGGCAGGCTCTTCCTGAAGTCCACTGTCATCACCGCTGGTTTGAGCCTGTTCAGCCCCAGGTTGTTGCGGCTACACCCCAGGACCAGCTGCTCAACCTCCTGTC
>NW_018127907.1:3165717-3168056 GCF_001952655.1 Monopterus albus | reverse complement strand
TCCACAAAGAGGGCCCGTGCATAGGTCCCTGGGGAGTCGAGGTGTTGCAGGATGTAATGCAGTACTGCATCGTTCACTGACCTGTTTGCCCAGTAGGCGAACTGCAGGGGGTCCAGCAGGGGGTCTACGATGTCCTTCAGGTGGGCCAATACCAGTCTTTCAAAGGTCTTCATAACTACAGATGTCAGGGCAACAGGTCTGTAGTCATTCAGTCCACTGATGGAGGTTTTCTTGGGGACTGGAATGATGATTGAGCAGGAGGGGACTTCACACAGCTCCAGTGACCTGTTGAAGATAAGTGTGAAGATGGGGCCCAGCTGATCAATGCACACTTTCAGGCAGGAGGGGGGGGTCACACCATCTGGGCATCAAAGCATCAGTTTTGATACTGTGAAACCCGGATGCCGCTGGTATCACTTTGTATTTTTCTTGCATATGAATGAAAGGGTTGAAGAGCTGAATTATAAAAGAAATTTGATTATTTTTTCATTTTTAAGTGTTATACTACTGAACTGGAAATGACCCAGACCCAGAAAAATGACACAGACAGCAGTAAACATGAGCATTCTCCAGGAAGTGTTTGTTAGTGTGAGAGGTCAGCCAGTATGCACAAGGTGGTTATTATTCATGTCTTCTATGATGTCAGGTACCCCACACTGTATTTATTTATTTATCTTTAATTCAATTGACTTATAAGAATCTGTCATGCATGGGTCAGTGTGGTCAATTATTTTTGCCTAAATACAATTTACGAATCCCAAAATATTGTTGTTAACTTGAAGTTACTCTCAGGAGCTTGTACATCAGTTAAACTGTATTTATATGTTACACCTTTCATATAAGTCAAATGCAATTCTAAGTGCTTCACAAGACATTGATATCACACAGCATGGTATAAAAGGACTGAACATCATAATCTGAAATCTTAAAGTCAGATCAGTTTGCTGTAATTTCAGAATTAGCTTATTCATTTTCACAATGCTTTTATCCCTTCAAACTGCACAGTTGGCGCATGTGAGTGTTGTTGCATGTGCTCACATACATGCAGCCAACTGACTGTGCTTTTTTTCTATTTGAATCTTATCCAGAGGCTTCAGCACATGCAACTCATATCATCTCAGCCATCAGTGAGGTGCAATCAGTCCCAGCTCCTTGTGACACAGAGGCAGCACCAGCCAAAGGTAACTTCTTCTACACTGTAGCTTTGGTGGCTTACAATAAAAGTAGAAATTCATCATTTGGTTCAAATTAATTGAATGATTGATTGGTTGACTTGTAAGTAAAGTACCAATACTTGCATTCCTCTACCTGCATTTCCACTGGAGGAGCCAGGGTCTAAATTTAGTTCTGTGGTGTAGTTCTACCCCCCAAAAAGTACCTAATGAGGGAGTAGTACTTTCTGAAGGTCCAGGAACTATCAGGGCGAGGCCTACATTGCTGAAAGTTGCTGATTGGTCAAACAGGCTACAGAAATCTATGGTGTGAGCATTTCACTCATGTATGCAAGTAGAAATCTGTGTGTGAAAAATGATTTGGATGCCCTGATGCAACTGAGTTACTAGGGTTCTTAATTTGTAAAGAGCATTTTATCATTAGGCTTGTACAAAGAGAACAGCGAGTGAGATTAGTGGATTGGAAAATACAGTTTTGGTGTTTACGAAGTGGCTTCTCCTGGTGTTTGACCGAGGGCGGAGCTCAGGTCCTCCACACAGAGCGCAGCAGGCAGAGGCTGTGGAGGAGAGCATGACACTGGCTGAAGTGAACCATTACTCTGAATGAACCATCTTTGTGCTTGTAACTGTACATGCAATAAAACGTTGGTGATTAAAAAACATACAAAATAAAAACACCTGTTAAATGAGCATAAACTTGCAGAAAAGGGATTCTGTCCTCCACCGCTGGTAGTTTGTGTTAACTATAGGGAGCATTTTACATGCAGCATTCTTATGACCCATACCGACTGTCGTGGTTTTACATCAGCAGGCTAATTTGTTTAATCTTCCCCGGGCTTCCATCCTGATGTGCAAATGCAAATCACGATGTGCTTGAGGATCTTTTACCCCAGGGACAGTTCTTGGACTTTAGTACCAGGGACTTCCTAGTGGAAACGCACCTAAAGGTTGATTGCATCTCTGTATGTGTGTGTGCCTTTTTTTTTTTATTATTTAAACAGAGGAACAGTGCAAAGACTGTAATGAACATAAGGATACCCCAGTGACAGAAGCACTGAAAGAACGCCCAGTAGAAGAAGTGGCAGCCAGACTCGCTCAACAAGACCAAGAGGAAAAGAACACTGTGGCATGTAGGCTGGCAACAACACACACATACACACACACACA
>NW_018127907.1:3142864-3165682 GCF_001952655.1 Monopterus albus | reverse complement strand
GTATATTTGAAATTCCTTTGTTTTTTTTTTTTTTTTTTTTTTTTAGTACTATAGTTTTTCCATTGTATAATTTTATGGACAAGTGTTATACAGTTTATTCCATTATACAGCAAAATGGTCACAGATTGATCAGGTCTAGGTTCTGCACACGTACAAGACAAGGCATACACGGTAACAAAATTCATGTTTTTCGTAATCTCAGAGTGGAGCAAATCATAGCAGAGCAGTCTGTAAGAGGGCAACTGAACCTAGTTCAAGTGGAGACTGGAGGAGGGACATTGTGGTGCTGGGTAGAAACCTAAGAATGACAGAAATGGCTAGTTTTAGATCATGAAGTACTATGGAATTGCAGTACTTTTAATAATATTTTACTGTTCTTCATGTATGGGCTTTGACTTGCTGTAACCTCAGTCTGAACCAGATTGTCACTGCAGTCTCGCATCACATTCACATGGCTACTTATATTCATATTACACCTAAAAAGCTGTATCTGCTTTGAATCCAAGTTGCTGTACATACCAGATAAAACGCATCTGTCATTTTACCATCTAAAATTATACTTCATAATCACTTTAAAACAAAATGAAGCTGAAATGAGCAGTCATAATAACCTCGCCATAACATTAAAAATAATTAGCAGATGTTTACACAGTTTAGCTGCTCTTGTACATGCCACAGATTGACAGGCCAGACATACTGTGTATTTTGTATGTGCATGACTGTGTGTTCTCGCCTTGATCCTGATAGCAATAGGAGCAACCCACCACAGTACTGATGGGAGTCTTTGCCATGGCTTCAACACTATGAATAAACATTTCAACAAATGGATGACACACAGTTATCAGTAAACAAAACATGCTACACACATATTAGCTACATGATTAAAACAAACATCCACATTTGTGAAGCTATTTTACAAGGAAGGATCAGCAGGTTAACATTCTCCCTTTAAAAATGTTATGAGATACCTTAAACCAGCAGTTCCAAAATGGTGTGCTGCGGCCCGCTGGTTTGCCGTGAGGCAGGTGCAGGTGTGCTGTGGGATTTTGTGACAACCATACAATGATACAAAAAGTTATGAATGAATTTTTAATTTACTGTATCAGTACTTTCTATGTCCTCATTTCCCAATTCAGTAGCAGAGACACTTTGAACTGTAACACACTCTGTCTGTCTGTTTTGCAGCTGTATCAGACAACCTTGAAGACTCACTGGCCAAGTCAGCTAAGGCAACGCTGCAGGCCATAGGAGCTCAGGAGGCAGCCCTGCAGGCTATCATAAGGCACACGTACAAACTGAAGGAGGCTATGGAAGCAGAGGTTATTATCAGTTGACTTTTTTATTTTCAATAACAGAACATAATTAAAATGGTAATGTGTGAAGTTATAGTGAACTCAGAAGTATCCAAACCCCTTCACTTTTTAGACACTTGGTGGTGTAAACTTAATTTAAAATTGATAAAATGTGTTTGTGTGTGGAATGTGTAGCTTGGTGTGTAGAAGTGACAATTTATTTTGGTTAACAATTAGATAAACTGCAAAAAGTGAAGTGTCTGAATACTTTCTGAAGCCACTGTAGTAAAAATGTGAGGTGAGTTAGACTTGTCACAATCATAGGTTGTCATTTGTCACTTTTGATTAGTGGCCAAAAGTTAGGAGGGTGGCTTTTATGTAATTTAAGCCTGTCTGAAGGCAGATGCACCAGAGACAGTAGAAGTAGAGTACAAACACAAGTGGCGTACTACTGAGGAACTCTTTTTGAGACTGTGATAGTGAATTATGATTTACATCCAAGACATTTTTGGTTCAGTTTCTGTCTGCATCTTTTTGTTAATCTACATAAACTGAAACCAGCACTTAGTTCTTTGAAAAGTAGACCAGTGTGGGCTGGTCCAACCATGCAGTGAATGGAGGGGCAGTGTGAGGTTCACCAGGGTTCAGATAAGGCCTGTGTTCCCATTGACTGTATATATGATGGACATGAGGTCACCACTTCCCTCGACTAGCCAAAAATACTGCCAAAATATGGTGAATATGGCCGCTGCCATCTTGCTTTTTTAAAACCAGATTCTCTTCAGTAGCAACCAGAAGCAGAGTGACAGCATCAGATGGCCAATCAGAGCTGTCAAATCAACCAAAATACACCCTTTTTTGTATCATAAAATAACTTCTTAAAAACAAAATTATTGGCACTTTCTTTGACTTTCATTGGGCAGTACAGTTGTTTTGCAGTAGAGTGATTATAGTTCTTATTACTGTAAGTTCAGGTTCCACCTCAGGAGAAGTCAGCCCAATGGAAGGATCTGCAAGCTGCTCTTGCTGATAGAACCTGTGCTGTGAATGATGCTAGAACTGCTCTGTTGAAAGCCAAGTAAGACATATCTAAGCACACACACACACACACACGTTCACACATCATGTAATAAGGATTTTTTTCATAACTGGCTTTTTATGGAGCCACCGAATGTGCATATTTACATCCTTTCAGTGCTGATGTACCCTGGCTTTACTCTGTATTAACAGTCAACCTAACATGTGAGCAAGCATTATATCAGGTAAATTATTTGGGTGCACCAATGCGTGTCAGTTTTGACACTCTTGTAAGCAAAGCTTAGTCTAGAACTCATTCAGCGGGTACCTTCCCATTTGTGGCTGGTGCCGATTGTCGCTGGTGTTTGTTAAAATGTTAAACTGTAAGTCTGCAGTGGACGGCAACTAATGTTAATTCCAAAGCCTCATACTGTACACATTACCAAGGCCAGGCTGTGGAGGAAAGGGGTGTGAGTGCTGGACTGACCTGCCTGCAATCCCGACCTGTCCCAAACAGAAAGTGTGTGGCACTTTTTGAAATGCAAATTGCATCAACAAAGACCCAGGACTGTTGGGCACCTTAAAACTTGAAGAATGGGACAAAATGACACCTGGCACACTTAATCACTTGGTGTCCTCACTCCCTAAATGGCATTTAAGTGCTGTGAAAGAATGGCAGCATCACGCCATGGTAAATGCTTTACTGTCCCAACTTCTGTTAGGATGTGTTGCAGGCATCAGAACTGAATGAGTAGTTGTTAAGCCAGCACCTGTTCCCTCCCTCTCATAAGCTTTTGTGAAGCAACTGTAAGAAAAACTGGGAACTGATAACCTGGGAGGCGTTCAATTCTGATGGTATGGACTGATCTGAACTGCTTCGTAAGTGGAACCAGTTCTCGATTCCCATCCATATCATTTTGTATACCACACTGAACATGGACAAAGAAAAGTAATAAAGAGAATTGTCTGAGGATATAAGGAAGAAAATATTTGGCCAGCAAAGCCCAGAACAAAGCAAGAAAACCCCATCCTCAAGCAATTTGATATCTTGTGAGCACAGCTGCTAATATTATTAGTCTTATTAAGAAGGTTAGGTTCATGGTTCCATTGCCAATCATTCTGGACTTGGCTGTATGAGGAAAATTGAACCCAGAATAAAAGATTACCAAAGCCTTGTGAACAGAAACACACTGAGTGTCACACAGCCTTGTCTCATCATCACAGATTAACTTTCAGATCTTACAGCCATTTTCTTATCAAACCCCAGTAACTCCTCCTGTGTCTCTCTCTTGTAGTGAAACCTTGGACAGTCTCAAGTCAGTGATTCACAAATCTAAAGGGCTGAAGGTTACTGGGATTCGCCCACTCATTTTAGCAGCAGAGGAGAATCTCCATAACATGGTGGTTGACTTGGACAGAGTGGTCACTAAGGTAATGACATTGTTTGTCAAATAGGGTTTAAACCAGATCCTTAAATGCCACAACACTTTTCCAGATGAGAAATTAGGTTGTTGTAGTCCACAGTATCGAATGCAGCACTCAAATCTAGAAGCACCAAAATAAGTCGGCAGAGTGAGTTTATAGGGCTGCACCTTTAACCGCTAAGCTGCATTAACCAATAACCACAACTAAAACAATTGTTCATTATAGCTGCTATTTACCTCAGAATCAGCGTTATTGGCCAGGTGTGTGGGACACACGAGGAATTTGACTCTAGTACAGCGGCTCTCAATGTTTATGTATATATTAGCTATTTTACCTGTTACCCTCAGTTCTTTTATTGTGTATTTTATTCAAGTTGGGCTCAGGTTCAATATTATCTGACTGTCAAACTGTAATGAACCTGTTAAGATGGATTGATTTCTTTCTTGTCAGTGATAAGTAAGCAGTAACTAGGGATTGTCTGTCTTATTTCATCCATGTGGTTTTGTGTATGTTGCATGATTGTGTGTTAGCTGTATTGTTTATGTATGTGTGCTAATAATCTTATGTGCCACTGTATGCACCATGTGTGCCCAAGCCAATTTTCACCTCATCGACAATAAAGCATATTTTATTTTTTGTTTAGGTAAAGTCTGCAGAGACAGAGGCTAAGATAGTCTCCCAGTACGGTGAATTGGTTAATGAAGCTAAACAACAGTTCCAGAGAGAAGTAAGCAGCCTTACTCCAGAGATCCAAGCCAACTGGAAGGGGCTCAGTAAGAAAACAAACACACACACACTTGTACATTTGTCTTTCTATAGTTGTGAGGACACTACTGGACATAATGCATTTCCTAGCAGCACCTTACCAAATCATCACAACTACATGCCTTACCCCAACCCTAATACCCAATCTAAACCATTAATTGTAAAACCAAGCTGTAACCCTCAAACAGCTCTTTGAAGTTAGAATTGGCCAAAAAGTCCTCACAAAGAAGGTAATGATCTAAAATCTGTCCACACAACCATAGAAAAAACCCCACTCACAATGACACTTTTAGATGGTTAGCAATATTGAGGGTGACGAAAAAGACTTGGCATTTGACACAATGTTCCAGACTAAAATGGAGCTGAGGATACTGAAGTTAAATGTCATAGACTCCTAGCTGAAATACAGTAGATGCTCAATTGCATTCTTATTGTTATTTACACATAGGAATTAATATGCCATGGGCTAGATGTGCCAGCTGCAAACTATAACATCCCTGGTTAGAAATAACTCATTTTCTAGTGATACCTCCACTACACAATCTGTTTTCTGTACTGCTGAGATTGTTGAATTGGAACAGACTTGTGCTTTTCCTTAATTAAGACCTGAAATGGAATTCATTAGTTAAGAGGTATATTTGCAAAAGAATCTTTTGTCTTTTTGTGTTAGCTGGTAAACTGTCAGCAGATGACCTGAACGCCCTGATCGCTCATGCACACCGTCGTATTGACCAGCTGAACCGAGAGCTGGCTGAGCAGAGAGTCAGAGAACAGGTGCATATTGAATCAGCCCTGGAGCAACAGAAACTGGAGGACCAGAAAGCCATGGAAAAAGCTGTTAACACTGCCTTGCTCCACATCAAGGAAGAAGGCCGGCTTGACCAGGAGAGAAAGGTATGGAGGGGATAGAGGATAGTTCAGGGTTTGATGACTTTAATTTTAATTTGGTGCCACTAAGATTTACCAGTGCTATGCTACTTATGTAATATTTCCTGGCTATTGAGGCCAGAAAGTGACTAGGACTGGAGCCAATGTCCAGTTTATCAGTTAATTAATAACTAAATGTTTGTGTGTAGCTGTCTGAGTTGAGGGAAGTGATGGAAGCAGAGATGAGAACTCAGCTCCGGCGTCAGGCAGCTGCTCACACAGACCACATCCGAGATGTTCTCAAGGTCCAGGAGCAGGAGCTGACAGCTGAAGCTGAGCAGGTCTCCACACTGCCTGACATCATACACACGTGACATTAGCATATCAGAGCCTGCAAATAAGTGAATTATGTATATGACTGATCTATTGAATGTCAGATATTTTGAGTATTGGCTGTACTGTGTCTGTGCTACACACTGTTAAATATACTGGACATTTATAGAAAATGCTTTGTCATATCCTTAGTATTCTTGCTTTTTTTTGATTGCATACTACTTCAATGAAACATATTCGTGCACACTAAGTCACAAGTCTATATAGCCAGGACAGGTGAGTAGATTCAATTAGTTTGCTACCTGTAACTTCCACCCTATTTGCTTGTTATGGTGCATGTCTGATAACTGCAAATGTTCCATCAAAGCTCTACTGTGGATTGTGTTCAGGTCCTGAGCAGTAAGATGTTGGAACAGGAGACCCGCTACCGTCAGCTGAGTCAGGAACAGCTGGATAACTTTACTCTGGATATGAACTCTGCCTACGCAAGACTGAAGGGAATGGAGGAGGCAATAGATGGTAAGATGTACACACACGATTGTATGTCTGTATTTTTAGGACACTCATTTCCATAATTCATTCCTTAGTCCCTTACTCTTAACCATCACAACAAAATACCTAATCTAACCCCAAGTTTTAGCCTAATCTAAGCCTAATTTTAACTTTAACACAAACAGTCCTTTAAAGAGCCCACGGGATGCTCATTTCCAGGCAGTTAATTTTTAATCTTGGGTACCTTGAGATTAGCTTTGCACCCATCATAACTCCAAATAGTCTGTAGTTATTTCAGAACGATAAAACCCAGTATCATAAGGAGAGTCTCCTTGCGAAAATGAGAGAATAGTTTGCAATTGCGCACAACTCCTGTTGCCAGTCAGGAAGCCAGGACAAATCACAAACTAACTAACTTGAACAATTAAGCTATGTTTTCGACACTGACAATACCTCAGATCCTATCTGGCATGTTTGAGCCAGAATATGTAAGCGGACAGTATGACGAACTGCAACTTGAGAAAACCTGACAAAGAATGTTTTAGGAGACGAGGTGACTGAATAGGCTAAGAGGTCGTAATTTGGTGGTTTAAAAAAAGACAGCGCAGCAGTAACCTTATACAGCTGTTAAACCTCTGCTCTTCCCCCTCGGTGGGTTTTAATGTAGCAGAATTGTCAATATTTTTTGTGATTAAAATCTAGCAATAGTTTTATAGCCACCACAACAACATAAATACAGGGTTATGATAGCAGCTGTGTGATAAAATCACATTTTGACTGAGTTTTCACAAAGAAGTTATCTTTTCATTGTAGTAGCATACTGAACATTACTATTTCAGTAACTTATGGTGCTGTGTTAACCATGTTTAATAATAGATTTTTGACTAGATATGGGAAACCCAGTGTAATAGATCATAATTATTTTAGCGCCACCGTCAGGGTACTGCAAACATAATGCGGTGGAAAAGTATAACACTTTACTCAATGTTCGGTGCTGGAATTACTTGTTTTGATCCTTTTAGAGTGTATGGACTTGGGGCAGAATAAGAGCTTTGAAAAGCACTGCATGTACTCTAAGGTGATGGTGGTGCTTTCTGAAACTGTGTCATCTCATTCCTGTCTTTTTGACTATAGACCATGTTGTAGCAGAGGAGGAGGCCCGTAAAGCTCACCGGCTCTGGCTCTCTGTGGAGGCTCTTAACTACAGTCTAAAGACTGCTGACATTAATTTGCCAACTGTGCCTCTAGAGAGCGCTGCTCAGGCTGTGCAGGAGAGCTGCCATGGCAATGACTTTGCTTTGGCTCTGGCATCAGCTCTTCCAGAAGAATCCCTAAAGCGGGGTGTGTACAGCGAGGCCTCTCTGCGTGCCCGCTTCAACTCCCTACGATCGATAGCCCGACAGGTTGCCCTCATTGATGAATCACGCAACTCCTTGTACCAGTATTTCTTGTCCTATCTTCAAGCTGCATTACTCTTTGAAGCTAAACAGAAAGCCCCTCCTGCCCAACTGAGCAGTGAGGATCTAGACCCATTTCAGCTTCTGTCATATGCTAGTTACTGCTTAGAGCATGGTGATCTGGAGTTGGCAGCTAAACTGGTTAACCAGCTGAGAGGAGAGGCCAGGAGAGTGGTAGAAGACTGGCTGACTGAAGCCAGACTCACACTGGAAACCAGGCAGATCGTCAGTTTGTTGTCTGCTTATGCAAATGCTGTGGGGTTAGGAACCACCCAGGCTCCGTAGGCTGCTTTCTCATTTAACCGGACAACCCTTAAAGGAACACTCCACCAAGCATCTCTCTTTTGGGTATCAACTAGTAGCCAACAGTAAATGTGAAAGCCAGCTCAGAAGTTGTAGTGTGCATCTTCATGGAGGAAAGCAGCTGCTGGCAGCGTGGACTAACAACAGCAAGGGGGATGGTGTCTGATATACAGAGATTTTCAGTGGTGTATTTCTTTAAGTTAACTGAACATAACCAAATGATAAGATGCGACATACGTTTATTTGTTTTAAAGCACTAAATCACTGTAGATGATTTGTGAAATGTAATTGATGCTTCCTCTCAATCTAGTCTTGTCAATTCAGGCCCGCAGGTTTGGTCCAGCTCTTTATTTCTGGATCATTTATTTTTTTTGGTGTATTATGGAAAATTAATCCTATAATTGAATATATAATGTCATGCTGCATTTTAGTTTTGTCAATATTGCACATGTGACAATAAAAACGAACAAGAGTGCTGTCTGTTAAATCTCTTCATTCCTCCCACACAGATGTTTAAACTACATGTCTTCATTCTATAACTTTTGGCTCTCCCAACATATTTAAAAAAAAATGCACCTGAGGCGTGAGGAGCAAGTAGCGGGCGTAGCCTCATCACTACACAATGTGTGACGTGGAGGGTCAGAGGACAAGGAGGACACTGACTCGCACTGTAGCATGGACAGACTCAAGACCACCTTAAGAAGCTTATGTCAATTTTCCTCTCAACAATATCAGAGGATAAACCATTCCATGATGTTGTACAGGATCAGGTAAATAAAGCCGACAATGGGAAGATTAAAAATGTTTTACATTCACATGATACCAATCAGCCAGCACACAGCTTGCCTGACCTGTAGTTGCTATAGGTACATGTATTGGACACTGAAAAACGGTTCAATTCGTGTTTACTAGTAAGCTGTAGGTATGCTGGGTAACCATAAGAATCAAACTTCCCGGCACTAATGAAAAGTAAATGTACTTACTTTTTTCACCATTAAAAAAGAGTGAAGAAGATGCCAAACAGAAAGCTGAGGAGAAACTGAAGAAAGCAGCAGCAAAAAACAGTTCCAGTTCCAATGGATGAGAAAGGTGAGCCACTCTAAGATTGATAGGGTGCAAAAAAGGCTAAGCCATTTTTAATTTTAGTTTAAATAGTAAGGGACATTTGTGTCTTCTACAATATTTTGTATCATGAAGGCCCTATTGGATTTGATTAACTTCTCCAGTAAACAGCTAGACGAAGACAGAAATAAAATACCATTACTATATGTCTCAAATTCAAATTGTTAATATGAAAAACAGTCTGTTTACGTCTACCAGGAAGATAATGAGAGGTACAATTAATAATTATAATAGTGGAAAAATGCTAATTAGCTCTGTACTGATAGATGCCCCTCCTTTAAATTTGAGCCACTGCCCCTGAGAAACTCTGCACATCCCTGACTTTGTCAGTGTGTTCCTGCCCTGCCTGTACAGGATCCTGTCCCCACTTCTGTAGGCCTCCTCTTTGGCACGACGAAGCTGTTTCAGTTTTACTGTGAACCGGGGCTGCTTGTTGTTTTATGTGCAAAAGGTCTTGGTGGGCACAGACGCGTCCTTACAAAAGCTGATGTATGATGTCACAGTGTCAGTGAGTTCAGTCCAGGTCTGTAGACGCAGCCTCAAAAACACTGCAGTCTGTAGCCATGACTTGGCCTGTAGCCATGACTTGGCCTGGTTTTTCCATCCCTTCACTGTTCTGACCACAGGCTTTGCAGCTTTAAGTTTCTGCCTGTATAGATTGGGGTTGAGATGAATACTACTACTCTACTTTTGGCTGTTCCCGTTAGGGGTCGCCCACAGTCAATCCAATTTGCATGAGTAATTTGGCACAGTTTTACGCCGGATGACCCGGGGTTGAGATGGATAGGCGTCTTTTATTACAGTGTAGCAGTGGTACAGTGTGTTTTTATGTGGGACACCTAGGGGGATATTTTCTAGACCAAATTACAGTCAGGTGTGGAAAGTATTGCAGCACTGCAATTTTTTTTTAAATTTATTATTGTATTTACCAGCACTGATGAGCACCGCTGCAGCATTGTTTATCTGAACACACCTCTGCTTCGGATCTGCTGCCCGAAGGAAACATTTCAGAACTTAAATTACTAAGTCTCCTCCCAGTAAAATCATCTTGTATTTCGTTCAGTAACTGAAGCATGGTTTGACCTGAAAGCCTGTAAAAGTCCCTCACATTCTCCTCTGGCCAGTGATGGGATTTACAAACACCCTCTCCCTCCTCGAACATGTTCTTAACTCTGGAGAGGTCTCAGATGACTAACAGATGCCACACTGACAGCTGGGCCACAAATGTTACACTTGCTTTCTCCTGACATTAAATTTCAGCCACACTACCCTCAGTAACAGCCGTGATAAATCACGTCTGTTTGTATCAATTTCCATTCTATTTTCCCAAATATGCCTATTACTACAATAAAAGTTGACAAAAGCCATAGTCTCTATTAATGTATATAGAATTGTACCCACAGCCAACTAATATACCAAGTTCTTAAAGGTCACATTAACTTGTAACTACATTACTGAGTTTAATGGCTGTCACTGCATATACATATAGTAACATACATTTTAAACAAAAAACCCTCTGCATTACTATGTTTATCCACTCACACACTGGCATGCTAAGGAGCTAATGGTAGCTTACCTATTGAGTGACGTTGCGTGAAGGCCATGACTTGAGTGACCTAATGTGTGGCGACCTAATTTGACCCTACCGCAGCTTGACCCTATTGAGGTCAGTTGCCTACATATCTAGTCCTGTTTCTTTTCCCCACATGCCTGGTACTGTTTGGTTATCCTAAGACTGTTTTCTCTCCACTTTGCTTGCCTGCTGCTTCTTTTCAGGGATTATTAAGGGCATGCTATGCTCTGGAGAATTTATAGAGACTTTGTGTTACACCATTTCCTTTAGTATTAATGCTTATGGATTTGGTTTGTAAATGACTGCATCACAAGTTATCAGTCTCCATTGTTTAGCTACCCATTGTGTTCTGGATATTTATATATTCCCTGTTGCCTGCCAGAGCCCTTTACTCACCCGAGCTGTGTCTGGTGCTAAACTTACGTGTTATCTGCCAGCGTGTATTGCCCTCTTGAGTTGTGCCTAGTCGATATATTTACTTGTGGTTCTCTTATGTTGTTCAATTGTGTTTAGTCTTGCCTGTTTATCAGTGAGGAGTCTGTAGCTACTCGCCTGATAAGAGTATTTATGTTTGTCACCCTGTCAATGTCTTCCTGACCAGGGGTGACTGTGGTTCAGTGGGTAGAGTGGTCATCTCCCAACCAGAGGGTTGGAGGTTTGAATCACGGTGCCTGCAGTCCACATGTCGAAGTGTCCACTGAACCCCAAGTTGCGCCCGATGGTTAGAGCCATCGGTGTGAGTGGGCGCTGCAGATGGCTGCCTCGGTTCTGTACTGGAGACACATTCTTTGTGTGTGTAACATGTGTCTTCTACAATATTTTGTATCATGAAGGCCCTATTGGATTTGATTAACTTCTCCAGTAAACAGCTAGACGAAGACAGAAATAAAATACCATTACTATATGTCTCAAATTCAAATTGTTAATATGAAAAACAGTCTGTTTACGTCTACCAGGAAGATAATGAGAGGTACAATTAATAATTATAATAGTGGAAAAATGCTAATTAGCTCTGTACTGATAGATGCCCCTCCTTTAAATTTGAGCCACTGCCCCTGAGAAACTCTGCACATCCCTGACTTTGTCAGTGTGTTCCTGCCCTGCCTGTACAGGATCCTGTCCCCACTTCTGTAGGCCTCCTCTTTGGCACGACGAAGCTGTTTCAGTTTTACTGTGAACCGGGGCTGCTTGTTGTTTTATGTGCAAAAGGTCTTGGTGGGCACAGACGCGTCCTTACAAAAGCTGATGTATGATGTCACAGTGTCAGTGAGTTCAGTCCAGGTCTGTAGACGCAGCCTCAAAAACACTGCAGTCTGTAGCCATGACTTGGCCTGTAGCCATGACTTGGCCTGGTTTTTCCATCCCTTCACTGTTCTGACCACAGGCTTTGCAGCTTTAAGTTTCTGCCTGTATAGATTGGGGTTGAGATGAATACTACTACTCTACTTTTGGCTGTTCCCGTTAGGGGTCGCCCACAGTCAATCCAATTTGCATGAGTAATTTGGCACAGTTTTACGCCGGATGACCCGGGGTTGAGATGGATAGGCGTCTTTTATTACAGTGTAGCAGTGGTACAGTGTGTTTTTATGTGGGACACCTAGGGGGATATTTTCTAGACCAAATTACAGTCAGGTGTGGAAAGTATTGCAGCACTGCAATTTTTTTTTAAATTTATTATTGTATTTACCAGCACTGATGAGCACCGCTGCAGCATTGTTTATCTGAACACACCTCTGCTTCGGATCTGCTGCCTGAAGGAAACATTTCAGAACTTAAATTATGTAGTCTCCTCCCAGTAAAATCATCTTGTATTTCGTTCAGTAACTGAAGCATGGTTTGACCTGAAAGCCTGTAAAAGTCCCTCACATTCTCCTCTGGCCAGTGATGGGATTTACAAACACCCTCTCCCTCCTCGAACATGTTCTTAACTCTGGAGAGGTCTCAGATGACTAACAGATGCCACACTGACAGCTGGGCCACAAATGTTACACTTGCTTTCTCCTGACATTAAATTTCAGCCACACTACCCTCAGTAACAGCCGTGATAAATCACGTCTGTTTGTATCAATTTCCATTCTATTTTCCCAAATATGCCTATTACTACAATAAAAGTTGACAAAAGCCATAGTCTTTATTAATGTATATAGAATTGTACCCACAGCCAACTAATATACCAAGTTCTTAAAGGTCACATTAACTTGTAACTACATTACTGAGTTTAATGGCTGTCACTGCATATACATATAGTAACATACATTTTAAACAAAAAACCCTCTGCATTACTATGTTTATCCACTCACACACTGGCATGCTAAGGAGCTAATGGTAGCTTACCTATTGAGTGACGTTGCGTGAAGGCCATGACTTGAGTGACCTAATGTGTGGCGACCTAATTTGACCCTACCGCAGCTTGACCCTATTGAGGTCAGTTGCCTACATATCTAGTCCTGTTTCTTTTCCCCACATGCCTGGTACTGTTTGGTTATCCTAAGACTGTTTTCTCTCCACTTTGCTTGCCTGCTGCTTCTTTTCAGGGATTATTAAGGGCATGCTATGCTCTGGAGAATTTATAGAGACTTTGTGTTACACCATTTCCTTTAGTATTAATGCTTATGGATTTGGTTTGTAAATGACTGCATCACAAGTTATCAGTCTCCATTGTTTAGCTACCCATTGTGTTCTGGATATTTATATATTCCCTGTTGCCTGCCAGAGCCCTTTACTCACCCGAGCTGTGTCTGGTGCTAAACTTACGTGTTATCTGCCAGCGTGTATTGCCCTCTTGAGTTGTGCCTAGTCGATATATTTACTTGTGGTTCTCTTATGTTGTTCAATTGTGTTTAGTCTTGCCTGTTTATCAGTGAGGAGTCTGTAGCTACTCGCCTGATAAGAGTATTTATGTTTGTCACCCTGTCAATGTCTTCCTGACCAGGGGTGACTGTGGTTCAGTGGGTAGAGTGGTCATCTCCCAACCAGAGGGTTGGAGGTTTGAATCACGGTGCCTGCAGTCCACATGTCGAAGTGTCCACTGAACCCCAAGTTGCGCCCGATGGTTAGAGCCATCGGTGTGAGTTGGCGCTGCAGATGGCTGCCTCGGTTCTGTACTGGAGACACATTCTTTGTGTGTGTAACATGCTTGGCCAATTAAAGGTGATTATTATTAACAGTATTTCTGTATAATATTAAATCATATTACACCAACTAGTCCATGACTGCATCTGGGCTCTAAGACTAAAATCTTCAGCCTGTTTAGTGTGCAAAGGGACATACCCTGAAGTTATTATGATATCTGAAATCCTGGAATTCCTAATTAATTTCAACTTAAACCGTGGTGCCAAGGCCACATGCATACCGATAGTTTAAAAAAATACAACAAGCTTTATTATTATTATTATTATACATCTGCCAAGGGCAGGGGTTATGCTTTTGGCAGTTTTTTTCACAGCATAACTCCAAAAGTAATGAATGGATTTTGGTGACATTTTTTTGGAGTGTTAGGGTATGGCCCACGTACCAATTGATAACATTTTGGTGCTGATCTGCATCATAATTTGGATACAGGAATACTGTGAGTGCTGGAAAGGCTGCTGACTGTATATGAGCCCCCTTGTGACCAAAGTGCGTGGCTGACTCAGCTGATTTAATCAGCAGAGGGCAGTAATACGCCATTACAGAGTCTGTCTAACCAAAGAAGAAGACGAATGGGACTCATAACCATCATGGTGTCTCTGCGGTAGTGTAAATAAACTATGGAGAGCCCGGAGTTAGGTTTTACTTTGGCCTACATTGTGTTTTCTCTCTGCTTCGTGTTTACGCCCAACGAGTTCCGTTCGGCCGGTTTAACCATCCAGAACCTGTTTTCGTCATGGCTTGGAAGCGAGGATCTGGGTTTCATCCAGTACCACGTCAGACGGACCAGTGTTACCGTGCTGGTCCACTCCGCTCTGCCTTTAGGTAAAACTTGACACACAGCCTATGAGATATGTATCTCCCACCTTACTTTTTACCTGTAGTCCATGCCCCTCCCCTGCGACCTGTATAATGTCCGTGTCCCCCCTCAGATAACGTTTCCCTTCCGCCGGACCAGACTCCACCTGGCCTAAGGTGCAGCCTGCTCCGCGGTGTGGCCAAAAGCAGGAGCAGGCAGGAAATGGCCTGGACAGGGCTGTAAACATAACTCGCATAGCTAACAGCTGTTCACAAAGTTGAGAATTATACAGCGTTTTACTGTCATTAAACTCTGTTACTATCCTCATCGCACCCATACACTTCACTACACTTTCACTACAATGTTCAGTTCTCATAGTTTTAGTTAAAACTCTGGCTGAACAAGCTGAAGTTGTTTAACAGACCTGAGACCAGAGACCTGACAGAAGAGCATCCCAATAGTCTGTTCTGCTGGCAATAAAAGCATAAGTACGTTTTTCAAAGTCAGCCTTGTGTAAATGTTGCGATATGCAGGAAAAAAATCCATTGGAGTAGAAAATAAAATGTTTTTCTTTAGGACTATTGTGTCTCCATGGATCAATTAAGCTTAGTCCTTTAATCATATTATTTACTGCCCTTGACTTTCTGGTGTCTTGTCTATTATCTGATGGTAACCTACAGTATCTAACTCAGCATTCTGGACAGCTTTACATTCACCTCCTATCATACCATTTCCATGAAATATTCAAAATGTACATTATCATATCTCCTATGTGGCCAATGACCATTGTTCATCTCCTCTTACTTTGGGGCATGTTTGTGCCTTTATTTATTCAAGGCAGTCACAGAGAGGCAGACAGGAAATGGGAGACAGAGGAAAAGACCTGTGAAAAAGGTTGGCGGCCAGGCCAGACTCAAACCGCCAATGTTGTGTGCACACTGTGCCTGGGTGCACCACATCGTAGCCATTCAGCTATTTGGACATCTCTCCTCTTATTATGTATGAAAACATTGTCAGAAATAAATGGTATTGACTTATTAATCAGTATAGCAGCTCCTCCTTTTTGACCATATGAGGCATGAAGTACCAGGTTCACCCAATCTCTATTTCATTTTTTATATTTGTCCTCTACTAAATGAGTTTCCTATATTAAAGCAATTGAGCATAAATGTTTTTTTTTTACTGAGTCAATATTTTCTTTATTTTAATAGGATTTTTAAGCCATGGACATTGTAAGACACTGAAATTAATTTATTCATTTTTAGCCCACATAGAACAAAATATCATTACTATATCTGGGATCATCCTTCACCTTACAGCACCTCAATTGAACTAAAAAAAAATCTATGGAAAACGTGGCATAGTCAAAAAACTTCAACAAATGCATCTCTTCTCATGGTCTAAACAAAAAAAATAAAAAAGAGGGAAGAGGAAAAGAAAAAATGATTAAAGTACTTCCAGCTCACAGAAAACAAGAAAAACAACAAAGAGATGCGGCAAATGGCTTTTTCTGGCTTGGCAGTTCTGTCTCCCGTGTCACTCCGCCTCTCTTCCATTTTGGTTGTTCGCTGCTCCAGCGAGCTAAAGACGTTTCAGTATCATTAGCCACCTCCATGTGTTCCTACCTCAGTGTCTGTGTTTAGCCCAGAATGGTGACTTCTTGTTCGCCTTCATCTTGTCTGTCCAGTGGCGTGTATAATGTTGTTTGGCATATAGTGTCTTTTTTTGATTCTGTGCTTGTGTATGGGTCAGGATTGTGTAGGTGATGTAGGATTGTGTGCCTCCCATAAGGCTGTAATGGATGGTGTATGTTTCTGATGGGGTCATTTGGTGCCGTTGTTCATATAATATGCTTAGCTTATGTCCATGTTGTCATTCATCTGTCCAGGTTACTACATGGGGATGTGTATTGCTGCTCCAGAGAAGAAGCTGGGATTCATTCATCAGGTCAGCCTGTCTGTGCATTTATGAACACACTTAGTATCGCTCTCTGCGTACTGGACATATTTTACACTCCATCACATTAACTATTTAATTTTGTAATGATGTTGTTATTGAGATTTATAACGGAAATGCACAGCCACACACCCTAGGCAGGTACAGGAAACCAGATTCAGTGAAGGAAAAATGGAGTCCCTATACAGTAAATTCAGGAGTGTAGTAGAGGGGGACATTGGAAGTACCCAAGACCTCAACATGGAAAGAACCCTCAAAAATTCTAGAGTAAGTTAATTGTTACTGCTGGCTAACAGATTGTTGTTACTGCTGGCTAACAGATTGTTGTATCTAAAACAGTATTAGAGCCTGTCAGTGGCATATTCTCATATTGGAAGTGCTTGGTGTACAAACAACGCACAGAGGAGCCTACAGAAACACCTTCACCCTAGGCAGGTACAGGAAACCAGATTCAGTGAAGGAAAAATGGAGTCCCTATACAGTAAATTCAGGAGTGTAGTAGAGGGGGACATTGGAAGTACCCAAGACCTCAACATGGAAAGAACCCTCAAAAATTCTAGAGTAAGTTAATTGTTACTGCTGGCTAACAGATTGTTGTTACTGCTGGCTAACAGATTGTTGTATCTAAAACAGTATTAGAGCCTGTCAGTGGCATATTCTCATATTGGAAGTGCTTGGTGTACAAACAACGCACAGAGGAGCCTACAGAAACACCTTGGAGTAGGGAAACTATATCAAATGTCTGACAAATGGTACACAGTGAGGGAATTACTGGCTACACATGAAATACATGTGTACGTACAGTGTATCCAACCCGTGGTAAAACAAAGCAAATACTGTCACAAAGTATCTACATTTCAAAAAGAACTGTATGTTTAGTAGGACTGATGTAACCCTTCTGTTTGGAGAAGTACAAATACTGCACTTCATTTTTAGTTGGAGGTTTGTAAATAAAATGTAAACATTTAATACAATGTTTTACTTTTATTACAATTTAGTTTTTTACTAAAGAAACATTACAAAAATGTCTGTGTATGCTGTCAATTACAGTTCTTATGAAGAAAGAAAATCGAAATCAGCCAAAATCTGAATCAGCAGGTCAGACAAAAAAACAAAAAAAATAAATAAATCAGACATTGGAGTCAGACAAGAAAATTACAATCAGTGCATCTGCAGTTAAGGTCTACATGTCTCAGCTGCGTTGTCCTGTGTTTCACCAGGTGGATGGATTGTGGAGAGCATTTCTCCTCCTCTCTCTCTGCCTCCATTTGGCCAGCTGGGCACTTGTCATCTACTGGTCCCACAGTCACTGGTGCAGTCATCCAATCAGCTGGACCCTGCAGGTCCACATACAGCCTCCGCACTCCAGCTGGGGCGCTGTGGCCTCCAGCATCAACAGAGAGTTCAGACGCATAGATAAGTTTGCTACAGGGGCACCAGGAGCCAGAGTTATTGTTACTGACAGTTGGGTATTAAAGGTGGGTAAAAACTGTTTTGTCCGCATTCACATTGTTTTCTGCCCAATCCACAGCCTATGTGCCCTGTATGGCCTGATCTCTCTGTTTTATGGCCATAATCACTTTAAAATTGAATTTATATTCAGCATGACGGCTTTATAAACTTCCATTCCTATTGTGTACACTAGGGGGTTATTTACTAAACCCACAGTGTTTCAGTTTAGTGCCATATTTACCAACACTGGGGATATAAATGAGCATAGCAGCAACAGTGTTAATTTGAAGACATGGTGGCTTATAAGGACCTGCTGCCTGCATTGCAACATGTTGACAGAGAGAGAGCATAGAAGAAAGTGCAAGTTTACATTCAATATAGTTAAAGAAACCAACAAACATATTTTGTAATTGCAGTCACACAACTTTCTGCTAGTTATATCTGAAGCATGGTGTGACCTGAAAATCTGTAAAGGTCCCTCACATTCACCTCTTTGTTCTTGACTTCGGGTCCCAAATTACTAACAGCTGCCACATTGACAGCAGTGCTGCAGATTTTATGCCTGCTTTCTCTTGACGTTAAATTTTAGCTCCAGTTCTGTCTGCTGGTGTGATTCATCAAGCGCTGAGGATATCTGTATAAATTTTTATTCTCTCCTCTCTTATTTTGTGTCCCTGAATGGAAACCCCTTAAAATACATATTGTGTGAGATCATTTCAAAGGTGCCGCTTTTGCTTTTCCCCCAGTGCAAAGCCTTTTGCAGCTCATTAGTAAAAATTAACACAATTTCACTCTTTAGCACCAAAAATGAGCTGCAGAACCTAGGTAAATTTTATAGATGTTTCCTGACAAAGTCTAATCTAGCCTTTCTGTTCTTGGGTGCTAAGAGTGGTTTGCACCTTGAGGTAAACCGTGGTGCCTTTTGATTGTAGGCTAACAATATATGCCTCACTGATAGGTTTATTTTGTTTTCTAAGCCTTATGCATGCAGACATGCAGTAGTTCAGAGGTGCCATTAGCAGCTCCCAATGTCTACCGGAGTTTGGAAAAGTTCACATTTCCCAAGATGAGGCACTCCATGTCAGAAGGATGCTCTGTTCACTTTATTTGGCTCTGTATACATAGGAGATAAACATTTTCTCTGATGACGCTGATCCAGAGCAGACTATGATCCAAGATGACTGACAGTTGCCTTCAACTTGACTTGAGAGTGACTCTTTAGTCAAGGCCAAGCATCACTTTTCAAGTTAGGAATATTTACTGCTGATTAAATTTAAGAGATATCATCATGCTGCAGATACAAGTGCAAAACCTGGTCATTAAGGGTATCCTCACACGAGGCACAGTTGCCTCGTACTATGCCTGACTACAATTGTCCCCTCTCCGCACTCATCCGCTGGCCTGCACTGACACTGCACTTGAAGCAGTATGGGCTGGAGCTTACGTCAGCATGATTAAGCTGAAGGGAAGCGCTCTGACACATATACTGTGTGTGTACTGTATATAATATGTTTTATTCATCTACATGTCTGGCCCTGTTTGTCTATCTCCAGGTGACCACCTATCATGTCTACATGGCCTTACAGAGTGAATGTCATGTGACAGTAACAGAATCCAGACAGCACCAGCTGAATCCAGACTCGACCTCTCCCACACAGATCTTGACCTTGAGAGTGAACAGCATCAACCCTGCTGTCAAATCCTTTGATATCAGGTGTGTGTTTTTAGAAGCTCAAGACCAAAACTGTGGCCTGCTCTTTGTATGTGGATTAACAGGTTAGCCAGATATTATCGACAATTTGACATGAGCCTCGATCCAAAGGCTTGCTGAACTTATTAGTGGCATGTCTGTAATCTCAAACCTAATCGGCAGCAGGTTTATTCAGTGTAAACAAGACTTCTCATATTTAAATGAAGTTTAACTCAGTACAGGATGCAGTGATGTGTTAATGGTTTTAAATAGGTGATAAATCCTAATGCATTGTGATAGAATCCAGCTGATGACAATATTGTGCTGGTGCATTCATAAATAACAGGTCACCATGGTCAAGAACTGGTAAACACGTAGCAGCAACCAGTCTTTTCCTGGTTTCTAGACAAAAGCAGCTCTATACTAAATAGTAGTAGTACAGTAGTGTAGTAGTCTATATTAAAATCCTAACTTCAGTCTGAGCTTCTTTACCAGGTTTTCAACATGTTTGTCCCTCAGTGATGTTCCAGGTGGAAACATTCAGGGTCAGTGTGGAGAGTAGAGAAGTGACAATGACCAAGACCTATTCTCACATACACAGGGGATGCATCACTGTTGTTTTATGAAAAGCAGGTTTTCCTTAAAAATGATACACTGAGCACAGGACACATTTTTCATACTGAAACTCTTGGTTTCCCATTTTCTTAAGGTTCTGTTGTTCTGTCGTCTTACAGGATACAAAAGCCTTTTTATTGATGTTTCTTTTCTCATCCCTTTGTTTGCAGATTTTGTAATGAGGTAATCCAAAAGTAACAAAGCAATAAAGTTATGCAACTTTGATATTGTGATACTTGGATTAAGTTATTGAAAACAGGTAATTTGTAATTGTATTCGAATACAATTTTAAAGTGACCATCCTGACCCTGTTCTGCTGGTGTCCAGCCTGCCAGCATTGAGGGGCAGCTTTCTAGTGCTCAGAGTGAGTGACGCCACTTTATGCTGCACTGCAAGCTGCAAAGACCTAGATTGATTTCCATGGCGATGAGATCAGCGATATGTGTGTGCATTTCACTGGTAGAAAGGTCTCAAAATGAATTAGCTTGTCCCAGGAAGGAAAGCTGTTAGTTTAGTGACATATAAAGACAGGGCCCTGGTTTTGAGCTATCAGGACAAAACAACATACACCAAATTAAAAAAAAAAATCTAATCACATTTTCACTGTTTCCAGGCTCAACTCAACAGAGTTTGCAGAGTTCAGCGAGAAGCTCAATTCTCCCATAAGAACCTCTGCCAATGTAGTGATCTACCAAACAATCAGTGAGCTCTTCCTGGAAACGTTTAGTGCTCAAGTGGACCTCAATCAGCCATACATACTCCCCAGTGGACAGGTGCGTTACTCTTTATGCAACTGCTGTGCTAAAAAAGTCATCTGCTCATAATAAAAATTGATCTGATCAATGGTCTCTCTCCATACACAGGAGATAGAATCCTGTATCGGCTGCATGCAGGTTCCTGCAAACACAAAGCTGGTCAGACTCTGCTGCACACAAAGTGAGAGAGAGAGAGAGCGTGTGGTTGTGTGTGTATAGTTGAGTGGGCAACTTGTAGTTGAAAATCATTGTGTGAGGACATGTTGGCCAGTCCTCACACATTCTAAAGGCTGTTTGAGGGTTAAGGTGGGGAGCTGGGGAATGCATTAAGTCACTGAGAGTCCTCACAATTATAAGAAGGTGTGTGTGTCTGTGTCAGTTTGTTAATGTAACTGCTGTGTGTTACAGCTGATAACGACTCAGACTGTCAGCAGTGTTTCTGCAGACCCATGTGGTGTCTGTCCTGTTTGGGTCGATGGTTCGCCAGCCGCCAAGACCAGCAAAGACCTGAGACCTGGTTGTCCAGCAGAGTTCCCTGCCCCACCTGTAGAGCCAAATTCTGTATCCTGGACATCTGTGTGGTCCGCTGACAAGACAGATACGAGCCTACTTTTTCATCTTGAAATGATGAGTAGGACATCAGCCAGCAAAGCTCTAGAACAGAAAGTAGACAGGACTGGATCGAACTCAGTTATGTGCCTGAATATTCTGTGCTTTCAGTAATGAGTGATCTCTTACAAACTTAGTTTTGAATCTCAGCATACTGTAAAGTGCAATTAATGTGACATTTTGGAAGATATTGCTTTACTCAGTCCGGTAAGACAGTTTCACTTAAGTCTGCCCAGCTGTTTATTCCTTCAGAACATGATGTTTTTTATTATTTTGCAAAAGCATAATTGATTTTGTTCTCAATTAGTTTTCTTTGTAGGAACTCTTTTGTTTCCATAAACACTGAATACATAAAAGTAGCCTCTAACCATATAAACTATGGTAGGAAATTTGCTCAAGTCAAAACCAAATGGTAGCAGGGGGTAGAAATATGCTGCTGGTAGATGAGCACATAAGGGAAAACATACAGTAAAAGGGCAATTGTAAATAGAATCAATGTCATCTTTTTTTTCCTTGTCATTCACTTCCACTGTCAGGACAGGAAGTGCCACCAAAATAAAATACAAAAGACGACATCTCGCCTCCACTGTTGAGGCAAAGGCAAGAACTTCAAACATTTCTCCCATTTATTAGCACTGCTTAAAACTACAAACACTACAAAAAACTGACAATATGTGATCAGAGATACTTATTTTAATTACATCTGCATGTAATTAAGGTAATAATTACACAGTAGATAACAATGATGGAAGAAGTACTCAAATCTTTTTACTTATGGAACAAGTATTACAAAAGTATTAGCGTAAGAATACTCAACATAGGCTACCAAAAGTAAAAGTACTTGTGCAAAATAAAATTCATGTATATTATTGGATCATAACTGCATTAATATGTGAATGATTTGTTGCAGCTGGTAAACGCAGAGCCAATTCTACTTTGCTGCTTTTGCCTCTGAAATGTAATGAAGAGAAAGTATACAAGTTACAAAAAAATCAAAATACTCAAGAACAAATTCTTCTACTTAGATACAGTACTTGAGTAAATGTTCTTCGTTACTTTCCACTACTGCCAAATAAGTGGCCAATATAGAAAAGTTGTTGGCCTACTTTATTTCAACTATACACAATGCCAGCAGCCACAGAGTGCAGCAATATTTAATTCAAACCA